>NC_135786.1:162127500-162427500 GCF_051106095.1 Pogona vitticeps | reverse complement strand
CTGAAACCTCTTAGCTAATGTTTATTTGCTTAGTGAACCAACACATTTTCTATAGAAGGTAATGATTGTCTGTGTAAACAGCTATGCCCATGAAACCAGTCAGATTTTCAGCTGTGTTTGTCATGCACCCAAACAAGGGATCTGGAAAATCCAGGAATTCCATGCATATTTATCTTATGAGCCATTCTGTAAAGACAAAGAGCAGAGAATATGTTCATTGTTGTGAGAATTTCATGCTTATTCATTTCAATTTCCTTTCTTTTTTCCTTGGGGGTAATCAGAAAGACTGCTCTGATCTGGCAGTCATTTTGGAAGAAATGTTCAGAAATTATCTCAATGCGTCCATTCAGATGTCTTCAAATAATCCGTATTGTGAGACTTCACATGTCCCCTCCCACCCCACCAGTCAGTCAGCTAACGTGGCTGAAAAACAAACAGGTCAAGGATATCAAAATCCTGTATCAGAGTTCTAAGTCAAGAAGAAAACTAGAAGGTCAACAACAACACTGAAGCTGGGACTCCCTTTTGAAAACATCAGCATTTTAAGAATGCATATCATTCACAGCTTTCCTATGGAGGGTGTTTGCTGTTTGCTTATTTACTTGCTTGCTTGCTTAATTTTTTTAGGATTTTGCAATGATATATATTGAGAGAGCTGGCTGGATAGCTCAGTGAGTTTGGCTGTGGGGACAGAGACTGTGAGATCCCAGGAGGCAATACCCATTTATCTCCCAAATGGTCTTGCAAACAACTATGTTGATGAAATCGAAACTGTAATTGTTGTGAGAAACGAAACCTAAATACCCTCTTTCTTGAGGCATTATCTCTTCCTGTAAGCTTGAGCCAGAAGGCCACTGAGGGCTATGAGGGCTAGTGATCCTAAGTGTACTTTAATATGCAAGAATGCAGTGTGATGGGTGTAAATCCAGTTGGCACAAGGGTCAGGAGGTTCCTGAGCAAGGTTCAAAAGAAATCAGAGAACAGCAAGAGAGGAAAGATGCATATACGAGATATATAAATGATTGAATTGTACATGGAAATATAAATGATTGAGTTATACATGGAATGCTAACATAAAATGTCTATTACATAGTACTGAATACATGGTGCATATTTGGATTACAGTTACAAGTTAAACACAGGGAATAACACAGTGGATACAGAAATAACCTTACTCCATAATTCCATGTGGCACTCTGCATGTGTTACATCGAGATTCAATGAGGGCCTGGTCTCACACTTCTGAGTACTCTGTACCTAGGAATCTCTGAGAAGAGTTGCCAAAGTCAGAACTGACTTGATGGCACGTCATTGTTATTTTATATATGTATTGAGAGGCAAGCATTCATTTACTTCAATTTAATTAAGAAGAATAAATTTGAAATGCAAGCTAACAGCATAACTCTATGCAACTGTAAGTTTCATCATTAATTTGCATACAACATAGTCCCAGACAAAATTAACATAGGGCTACAGCCTTAAGATACCGTTTACAGTGGTGCCTCGCTTAACGATTGCTTCGTATAATGAAAAAATTGCTTAACGATTTTTTGAGCCATCTTGCGCTTCGTTTAACGATTTTCCCTATGGGCAATTTTCTCTTAACGATTTCGGGACCGTGCTTCGCTTAACGTTTTTTGTTTTAGGTCCCCTTGTTTCATTTAACTTTTTTTTGACAGCCCCGTTTTTGCTATTTTTAAAATATTCTAAAATGTTTAATAAATGTTTAAAATGCTTGGAATCATTAGTGCACCTAATAAAACCTTCGCTAACTTAATTTGGCTTTATTCTGAGTCTTTTTGAATTTTTTGTGAATTTTTTCCCCCCATTGAAATAGGCTTCAATGCATTTCAATGGAGGAACCGCATTTCGCTTAAAGTTTTTTCCTATGGCGATTTTGGCTTAAGGACGGTAATCCATTCCAATTGGAACGGATTATCCAGTTTTCAATGCATCTCTATGGGAAATGGTGCTTCGCTTAACGATGTTTTCACATAGCGATTTTTTTTGGAACCAATTAAAATCGTTAAGCGAGGCACCACTGTACATATATAGTCCAAATATGCTTTCCAATAACCAAGTAAAATGATCCAATACTACTAATTAAGATATGCAAACCTACCCGAAGAAATGTCAATACTTCTCATGAAAATTTTTCATCATTTGCTAAAAATCTGCTGGTTTTAGCCTGTAGGAATACATCCAAATTAATTGCAAGTTCACATTTTTACATAAATTGCCAAAGGATCCCTACCGTCATTTTGGAAAAACCTGAGAGTTTTCACAAGACAAGTAATCCCCTTTTTAAGATGGTCACTTCCAGATCTATAATTCTATGAAGATGATGATGCTAATAATGATGATGATTTTCTTGGGAAAATAACATTTGCCACAATGGGGAATAAATAGCCATTTTTAAAGAAACACCAACTGCTTATGAAGGAAAAAAACATCCAAACCAAATACAGCAGCTAGCCCCCAGAATAAATTAATGAATGAGACAAAGCAACCATTCAGAAAGAAATCAGAGACCAATAAAACGTCTCTCTCTCTCTATCTGCGAAATGTTTTCCTTCACTGCTGGTACCATTCTTTTCATTGTTTCATAGGCTCAAACTAGACAGTATGGTTAGCACATCATCAGAAGCCAAGCTCCCTTAAAGGATTGGTTGTCAACAAATAAGCATGAGCTTCATTTCGGGCTTTAAAGGAATTGCACGTCTAGAGAGGAAATGATGTAATAGCAGGAAATCCACATTCTCCTTATGGTGTAATTTCATCCATGTTGGATTTTGTGTTTGGACTTTGAAGGTATCCATCAGTGAGTACAACCATCACATAGCATAGGAACTGACTGATAGGAAGGGTTGGAAAATCCTGAGTTGAACAAATGTATTCCAAGCTTCTACACCATGACAACTTCCCTCCATTATGTCTTCTATCTTTTCCTAGACTGTCATGAAAGACATTGTCTCATTGATCCACTTGGATGGTTAATGCCAGAGCCTTATCACCCTGAGGGTAAAGAATTTTCCTTCCACCCCCACCCCCGCCAATGTCTAGTCAAGATTCTTTCCATTCATAATTTTAGCCCTTTCGTCTTTGTTTGGTCACATTCTCTTTGATAACCAAAATAATCCCTTTCCTTTCCTTGGCAAGACTTCCTTTACTGCACTGATATAGCTACTAACATGCTGCCATTCTTTTACATTTCCCCCAAAAGGCACTGAACCCATCAAATTCCTTCTTTTGACATGAACAGAGTCCTTCTTTCGAATATACACTATACACAGCAGTCCCATTTCCAGCTATATTTATTGCTATGTTATTGATATATTACATTTATTGCATATACTGTATGGTGTTATAAATGCAAATAAGGTAGTTTCCCGTGTTATTAAATCAAGGTAAGAGAATGTGTGCCGTCCAGAAGTTATTGGACTACAGCTCCCATGAATCCTAGCCAGCATAGCCAGCCATGAAGGATCCTGAATGCTGTGGCTCAATAATAACTGTAGAGTTATAAATTGCCCCACTGCTGCCTTAGATGAGAGCCCTGGCTGTCAAAAGTACCAATATGAAGATGTAGCATGCATCTCATGAGCTACTCTCTGTTTTTTATTCTGTAACCGTCTAAACATTCTAAACTATAACCAACTACACACACACAGAAAAACCCATCTAAACATGTACTAAAGAATAAAATGAAGCTTGGGTTGTCCATTTGCAGAGACAGCCCTAGGGAGGAGAGTTTGTGTTGGGGGGGGGGGCTACATTCTGCAGCAGATTTAGGGCCTTTGATGATAGATTAAGATGGAGCTTCTTAAAGCCCATAGCTGGAAAAGAGTTAAGGGTCAGTGAGAAGAGAGGCAGTGTAGAGATAATGAGTGTGGTAGCTTTTATGGACAATGCCTGGCATGCCGTATTGTCCTGCTAAATTCATGGTATCAGAGGAATGGACCACACACATCTGGTACATGGGAAGAGAAGCCCAGTGGGAACACCAAGTCCACTGAGAAATATCTCAACTGGGATGAATAAAGTTTGCACTGTCAAAGCCTGCTGAAGATTGCAGCATCACATGGATAGAAACACTGGTATTTTGTACACCTCCAGAACTGAGAAGGACAGCAAAAACAATGTCACATTGCTTAATCCTTCGATGAATCATTAAGCTTGCACTTGGCTCCTTTGAAATATTCTTCATTCACTTTCATCTCCATTTCTTTGATCCATTTTCCTCTGACATTACATGACTTGACATTGCATGAACAGCCAGAGTTTTAAGTTTATTGATACAGGTAATTAATTTCCTCTGGCGCTTTTGTTCATTCACTGCATTGGATTACCTAAATTTGCCCCAAAACAAATATTAGAATCCAATGAAGACCCAGTCCTAATTGGCATGCAGATATGAGCCCCTGACATAAATTAGCAGGTTTACTTCAAAAAGAGCATGCTGACAACTCAGCAGAGCTTGAATGAGCACTGAGAATATGCATTTGTGCTGGCTACACATTCAGTCTACTAAAGTTGCAAAGTATGAAAATATAATGGAAAATGCATACTGTTGATTATGGTAATCATTGTTGCTTCTTCAGTTGTGTAATCACTGTAACAAGTACAGCTGGAATGGTATAGTGATTAGAGTGTATTTTGTTTTCGAATCCCCACTTCAGCGTGAAACTCATTGGATGACAATGGACCATTCGTTATTATCTTTTGACTTAATATATTTCACAGGTTGTTGTGACAATACAAATGGGAAGAATGGCAGTGAATGCTTCCCTTGAGCCCTTGAAGCAGAATTGGAAATAAACATGACACATAAATACTATGGCTTCAACTATGGTCTAATAGGACTAAGAAAACATTCAAATAACTTTGATTGACATAGAACGGGTGTAAAGGAACTCAGTGGCTGAAATCCTGTTGCTTAGCACAGCAAGTCACAACTATGGTAGCACCATTGAATCAAGGATTATTGGATGAGTCAACTCCTCCATGATTTCCATTCATTCAATGGCCTGCTCTAGTTGTGACTTATTACTCTAAGCATCAAGATTTCAGCCACTGAGTCCAAATCTCAGTATCCATTAACAATGATAAAAGAGCAGACACTTAAGGAAGGCTGACTTGGATTCAGTAGTGACCCATTCATATAGCGGATGAATAGATATATTGGCCTTCCCTCCACCATGCAGGAGAAGAACCCACACAGAGAGGAATTCCACATGGAAAGCTGGATGGATGATGGGCCAATTCTTGTTGCCATTTTGGTATTCTTTTAGGGTCAGATAAGATATGACCACAATGAGTTCAGTGGGATGTATACCTAGCTAAGTGCACATAGGAATTACAGCTGAAGCACATGACAGAAAACAGATGTGCATGTCTCCTCCCCAAAAAATGGCTGCCACCCAGATAAATCTCTGGGGTGCAAACTGAATGTGTGAAATGGCCACTAGGAATTGGGTGGTAGTCTTGTCTTTTAAAATGTCAGCATATGTATGTGCCACCCCTTGCCCCTGTAGGATACCTGACTAGCATCTGTTTGGAGGGGCTTCTTTATGCACATGCAGAGCAGGAACTCTGACTGACAAGAGGTTCTTTTTCAATGAAGGCACGATACCCTTCTGAGGAAGCATGACCAGAAAGGACTGTGGTGAAAAGGCAAGGACTGCCTCATATGATCTGGCTAGATTCATTCATGTTGTTCGCCTGACTAGAGGAGGTGCAGTTTGCTTATATTCCCAAACACTGTGTTTTCTACAACTCCATGGGTTGGGCAATTCCATTTGGGAATACAAGCAAACTTCATCTACCGTCTTCAGATTGTCCACCGTGTTGCCCATTATCTTCCAAAGCCTCTAGAAATGAGAAATATTACTAGAATCCTACAATAATTGCTCTGAAGTGTTCCATCTACATAGTTGCACATTTGAACAAAACAGAAGCTCATCATTCATTTCATTTCATCAGAGCTTTATTTGTTCCACTTTGTCTAAAGAGCCTTCCAGGCTTTTTTGGACTACAACTCCCATCAGCCACAAGCAGCACAGCCAGCTGTCACTGTGGATAGACATGTAGTCCACACCACCTGGACGACACAGGATTGCAACCAGCTGCTCTACAGGCACTAGTCTCTCTCTCTCTCTCTCTGTCTGTCTGTCTAGATACTGTACTTGGAGATGTTGGAATGTTCAGAATGGGATGGGCAACCAGTGGCCCTCCAGATGCTGTTGGACTAGAACTCACATCATCCTTTTGCTGACTAGGGTTTGCAGAAATTTGAATCCCAGAACATCTGGAGGGCTACAAATTGCCAGTCCTTGATATAACAGTCATCTCTAGGTGAGTTCAGGCAAACTAAAATCATGTTTTCCATTGTTTTATGTGTGTGTTTTAAAGAAATTACAGAGTTCTGTGCTTGCAAAAGAAACACCAGAGGAAGATATACGGTCCTTACTTTCACCAAGGGCTTGCAAGGGAAAATCAACCTGATCCAAAATCAACAGACCAAGCACAGCTCTAGCAAAAATTGCATGCATCCACTTTTATCTGTTTCCTCCACTTCTTTTGTTTTGAAAATAAAAGAGAAAACAATATAAGCCAAATAGTCTGATATTTTGTCCTCGAGCCTGCATGGCAGCTTGTTTCTAAGGATTCTTGCTTCTTCCCTCTGATATGTGGGGAACATTCCTTCATGCCTTTCTGCATGGAAGCACAAAATATTCAGCATTTTCAGCTCCGACCATACAATGTTATCTATGTCTGATGTCTTATGTAACTCTATAGGAATGCTGAAAGGCTTTCCGGACTCTTGGAGGTTTGGAAGGTGAGGAAGGCGAGCAGGGGAGGGGGGGGCCCTGGAAGCTGATTTGATATATGTAACAGCATTCACCAGTTGGGCCATGAGGTTCTTGCAATTAAGATACTAGCCGGATGTGTGGTCCCCAGTTTTGCTGATACTGCAGGAATTCATTGATAATGCAAGCTAGGAGGAAAAGATCTGGGGATTGTTGCTTTTAGTGTTTTCTGCCTTTGGTGAAGCAGGCATATGGATTTATTATGTGTGTGGTGGTGGGACAATTTAGGGTTCAGTTAATATGATTGCTGCTTGTCTCTGAGAGACAAGCATGGATGGCTCATTGCCTGAGCAGGTGAGACACCTCTTGCCCCCTGCTTAGCCACAAGCCACAAGGTATCTAATAATAGTAGCACTGTAATTAGAGATGGGAACCAACTGCCAAAACGGCAGTTCATCCTGGTTTGTGGTACATCAAAGTTGACAAACCAAAGTTGACAAACCATGAATTTCCGACCCATGTACCAATGAAACACGAGGCTGTCAAGAGAGAGAGAGAGAGAGAGAGAGAGAGAGAGAGAGAGAGAGAGAGAGAGAGAGAGCTGACCTCCCCCACTGCCACAGCTTGCCCTCCTTTCCCCTTCCCACTACCTCCTTCACTTCCCTGCCTTGGCTCCCGCCATCTGCAGCCTCCACCATGGCGGCCTCCACAGCAGCCATCCACCACTGCTCGCCGCAATGGCTTCCACTGCTATGGCTTGCCTTAAAGGAATCCAAGCTGCCCTTTACAAAGATGGCAGGTGCAGCTTCCCTGCCGCAGTGGGTGGCAATGGATGGCAGCAGTAATGGGTGGTGGTGGCCAGTGGCAGATGGTGGCAGTGACTAAGGGAGGGAGGGGAAGGGGGTGGGGGACAAGCTGAGGGGGTTGGTAGCTGCCTGCCTATGGGCCTCCCAACCAGCTGATCGGGGGGCCCAAAGGCAGAGTGGGAGAGCCATAGGCAGAGAGAGAAGGCTAGTCTTTCTTCTTTTCATATGGCGGATGAATAAAAATGGAGAAACATTCATCCCTTTGCATTTGTCAGGGTCTCTGGAACTCACAAATGCAAAGGGATGAATATTTAAAGAATCAGCTATTTTAATGAATATTGCGATTCATTTTTTAATTTGTCCCCATGTCTAGTACTAATCATCCTGTGCCATCAGATCAAGTCTGATGGTGACCCTTTTTCAGTGTGTTCCAGGTAGAAAGTCCTCAGAAGTGGTTTGCTGTTCCCTTACTCTGGGGGTGTCCTTGGAGTGTGCAGTTTTCCCAAGGCCACACAGGCTGGCTTTTCTCCAAAGAGGGGCAGTGGGGAACCAAACTCCCACCTTCTGGCTCTGCATCCAAAGCCCTAAACCATGGAGCTATCCAGCCAGCTAAAATTTGTGAAAACACAGGGACTATGGAGTCTCTGGGAGCTATGGATGGACAGGCAGAAGAACATAGATTTATGCTAGAGCCATGCAATGTAATGATTAGAGTGTAGGCGACAAACCAAGTTCAAGTCCCCATGAAACCTATCATGTGACCTTGGGCCTTCCCTACCTCACTAAGTTGTTCTGAAAATGTGGGGAAGAGATGAGCCAACTATGCCACCTTGATCTGATGGACCAGGATACAGTGGTGCCTCGACTTACGGCCACAATCCATTTCAGAAGATGAACATAACTTGAAAGGTTGTAACTCGAAGCACCATTTCCCTTTGAAATGCAATTAATCTGTTCTGGCCAAAGAAAAACAACTACTGCTACTACAACAAATCACTGCAAGTCCCATTGGAAACACGATTAATCCCTTCCGACCGAAGGGGGGGAAAGCAATCAAGTGTGCAAGACCCATTGGAAATGCACAGAAAACAAATGGAGCAGGTCAGAAATGCAAAGAAAACAAAGGAAAAAGCAAGGGAAGCATGCAAGGCCCATCAGAAATGGGGGGACCCAAAAATAACCAAATCCCCCAAGACCCATCACAGCACAGAAACATAACCCCCCAGCCCAAAACCACACTGCAAAAACACCCAGAATGATTTTTTTTAAAGCATAAAACAGCACCTTAACTTACCAGGCAGCCCGAAGCCTCCCTGCAAACACACACACGCTCACTCAGAAGCAGGCACCAGGCAGTTCCAAGCTTCCTCCAATCCCACACTCTCTAACTGCTGGGGCAAAAGAGCTACAAAGAAGCAGCCTCGTCACCATCTACGCTAGAGTTAGCAATTTGAATTTCCCGCCCTTTTCTCCTGCCTTTTTTTGGTTCATAAATGGAAGCTCCGGTTGCAAGTAGAAGCAAAATTTTGTGGCCGGAGCTGGCTGTAAGTCAAAATGGTCGTAAGTAGGGATGTTCGTAAATTGAGGCACCACTGTACAAAGAGAACAGAACAGTAATCCCTTCCAACCCTTTGGCCCAGTGCAAACTCCCTTCACTGGCCGGCCAAACTGTAACTGCAACTCCATAAATGTAATTAGAGTACCCAATTTTTTCTGTTATGAAAATATCAGAGTGGAGGCAGTAGCCTGTGCCGTTGGTTCCTGTGCATCTTAAAAGACTAGCAACTACTTTATGCCATGAGTTTTTGTGACCTGGTGTCCATTCCATCAGGTCCATGAAATGTAATCTTATCACACATGAAGCAAGTAGTGGAGTGAGGTCGGGGGAAAACAAAATGCACAACGAACATACAATCTTGATTATCTGAAAGCAAAACAGTGTGGCAATTAACAAGGCGGCATTCAAGTTCAGCTCAATACATTTTGCTGCCTGAGGCAGAGCAGCAAATGGTGCCTCCTTCTAGTGAAAGTCAGGGTGCACAGTACCCTACTTCAGCCCAATCGCCTTGGCAGCTGAAGCAGAAAATCTCATAAATGTCTGTACTGGTATTGAAAACACTGTCATCATAATAAATTAAATGGGCCTCAGATTCTTGCCTTTCACAAAACTCTGGATCTACTATCTGAGGATACTGCCTAATGACCCTGCCTAATGACGATTACTAATTTCCTCTGCTGGAACTGGTGCTCGAATGTTGGTGACAACACAAGCATCCCTAGCAATAGTGAGTTGTTAGATACAGGACAGCAGTAGAACAGCGCATCTTTCTACACACCAGAACAGACACAGCTGTTCTGACAGACTCATTGTGTGTGTGTGTGTGTGTGTGTGTGTGTGTGTGTGTGTGTGCGCGCGCGCGCGTGCGTGCGTGCGTGCATGTGCACCTTCAAGAAATCAAGCAGCACAGTACAGTATATCATGAAGGAGGGGTTAGAGGGGAGGGAAGCGAAGAGGGAAAGGTTAGGGACAAAAGAAGAGGCAAGTGATCACTGTTGGCACGGGCTCCAACAGAGAAATCAGAGAGAAAAGGGAGGAGGGCTGGGGAAGCAATGGCATAATCAATTACGCTTGGTCCCCTAATAGAAAGATGGGTATATTCCCCAGGAATGTCCTTACCCCATGTGCCATTGAGGATGGCAATATGAAGGTTGAGGCAGAGATTGATTAAAAAGGTAGCATGAGGAGTGATAATCTTGTCTCTGGAAGTCCTTGGGCAATTGAGCCAGGGGGGAAACGACTCATCAAACTCCAAATTTATTTGTTTGGCTAGAGCAGAATTATTGGGTCCTAACCGGGTATTAAAGTCCCCCAAGATCAAAATATGGGCAGATGGATTAGCTTCCAGATTAAGATTGACAAGATTCTCTACCTCCATCCAGGTGCTATTCAGAGAAGAGGATGGAGGCGGGAAATAAAGGTTAAGAAGTAGAATTTTAAATTCGCCATACTGAAGGAGGAAAATTTGAATATAGGATGAGGGGGAAGGGATGGAAATGAGGTTAAATAGGGAGGAGGGTTTAAAAAAGCAACAAAGACCCGCAGAGGGGCGCCCACTTGATTTAGATTTAACAGCCGGGAGATGGTAAGTAGAAAAACCCGGGATAGATGGAGGGGCTAATAACCAGGTCTCCTGTAGGAGAATAATATCAAAGCTAGAGAGAAACTTAAGCAGATCTTTATCCGAGGCTTTTTTTCTCCAGCCACCTATATTCCAAGAGATCAGTTGGAGGGAGGGTTGGGGAGATGGGGGGGCCAGGGGGGGAACAGTCAGTCAGCAGGAGGCAGTGTTAGAGTCTAGAAGAGGGGAGGAATTCACAGAAGGCAGAATGGGGTCAGGGACTAGAGGACGGGCAGGGTCAGAGGGTGAGGCTGGAGCATCTAGTGCAGGAATAAGGTTGGTAAAATCAAAATTAAGAGGAGGGGGTTTCTGGGACATAGCGTCGACCAATGCGAAAGAGCTGGTTGAGGCACCCCGGTTGACAATACATGTGGGAGATAGGGGAATATGGGGAGGAGAAGCAGCAGGAGGATTGGAGCATGCAGGAAGGCAGTCACAAGCTTCCAGTTGGATTGAGGCAGACACAGTGGCCGGCTGGAGATCTGAGATGAGGTCTTGAGGCTTCTCCTGAGAAATAGAGGAGTGTTGCAGGATGGAGGAAGAGGGGATCAAGGGAGATGTCAGGTGGCCCATCAGCCTAGGGGCATGGGGTGCTTCGTCACTCATTGGAGATGGAGGGATCGGCGAAGTAAAGGCAAGCAGCAAGGAATCCGAGGGTGGGTGAATAGATCTGAGAGTTCGAGACGAGTTTGTCCTCTTGGGCGAGGGAGAGGCGCCAATGGAAGGAGATTGCAGGGAAGCTTTCATCGAAATAAGCTTGGCAGTGATGGTATTCTTGAAGAAGCGGTGAGGGGTAACACCCCAACGTCGTAATAGGTTCACAGACGAGAATAGCATCCCAGGAACATGGTGGGAACATGGTGGGAACAGGTGAGAAGTGGAGGAGAGAGCTGTTTGTGGGAAGCAGCTGAAAGAACCAAGCAGAAGGAGGTTGTATATGAGTCCTACAACAGTGCATGATGTATAAGTAAATCTGAGATGGTACTTGTTCAAAGATTACAAGAGGGGGACTGTATGCTTGCATGCTTCTGTACAGTATTTTAAACATCTCCTTGCACATAGATAACTGGGATCTCACACAGAAAGCCAGATTACCATTCTTTCTCCTAACATGCTGCCTTCCCCAGGAGGTGTTCTTGTTGTGAGGAAAGGGTTTAAATGTGTGATCTTCCTCCTTCGCTCTGAGGTAAGAGTGCCCAAGGAGGTCACAATAGCTTTGACTAAACCTTAAGAAGAGCTTCCTGACAGTAAGAGCCATTTGACAGTGAAACTGACCGCCCCTGAAGGTGGTGGGCTGTTTTGTTTTGTTTTTAAAAGAGAAGTTGGATTAAGGAAGCTTCAATACTGGATTTCCTTCCTTGGCCTGGGCTGTGGAGTAGATGACTTTCCAGGAGTGCCTTTCTGCTCTCCAGTTCTGTATCCCTGGTGCTGCCTATTTTCCTTCTATCATCATAATCTTGAATTGATGTGTTCTCTCACTGTTGACCTTGAGCTGTTTGAGGAAATCACATAGACATGTTCATGATATATTCCTAGACTCCCGTCTTAAATGGTCTCCTCAAACAGAAACTGACTTCTTTTCTTGGACTCTACTACCAGAGATTTCCAATCTTAACCGTACCATTGCTACAACTGACTCTATCTCTACAGCTATTACCTCCTACAACACTCTTCTTGACTCCTTAGTTATCTCTCTTAGCAGTCCAACTAACCTCCCTTCTCATAACCGAGCTACCTCTTGGTTTGATTCTGACTGTTGGCAGGCTAAGAAGCAAGTTAGGTCCCTCTTTTACTCCTTCCGCCTTAACCCTACCCCAGCCTCTTTACATCTCTACCTTATTGCCAGAAGATCCTGCTTATTATTCCTAGACTCAAAAAAACATCTTTCCGCCCAACGCAAGTGGTCTGACCTGCTTCAAGCAATTCTATCACATAATTACAAGGCCTTCTGGTCTCTGGTTTCTTCCTCCACTACTTCCTTTTCTCCCGATCCTTCCTCCTCTATCTCTTTGGAGGTATGGATAGCCCACTTCTCTACAATTTTTTTCTCCCCGAATTCTAACCCCTCTCCCGATTCCTCACTGCAGGCCCTCTCTGATTGGTCTCCCGTTACCTCTGATGAAATATTGGATTTAATCAGCTCATTGAAATCTGGTAAGGCTCCAGGCCCAGATCAAATCCTCACTGAGATTCTGACCAGTAACCCTCACTGGTGGTCTCACTCCTTGGCCAATCTCTTCACTTTAGTTAACCACTCTGGTATCTTTCCCAACTCCTGGTTAATTTCCACCCTGATCCCAATATTTAAAAAAGGTGATCCCTCCCTACCCAGTAACTACCGTCCAATCAGTCTTTTATCCTATATTGGCAAACTCTATTCAAAACTTCTTCTTTCCAAACTTTCTGCTTGGGCCTCTTCCATCAATCTTCCGGGGAAAGAGCAAATAGGCTTTCGCTCTGGAGCCTCCACCCTTGATCACGCTCTTCTTTTGTCTCATCTAGCAGAAAAATACTCCATCCACCATAAATCTAGACTGTTCGCCGCTTTTGTAGATCTTCAAGGTGCCTTTGACTCCGTTAACAGATCTCTTTTATGGGACAAACTATCCCAATGGGGCATTGACCCTCGACTACTCTTTCTGCTTAGGCGCCTTCATTCTTCAAACTCATGCCAGATCCGTCTTCCAAACTCCAATATTCTATCTGATAGGTTTCAAGTCAACAGGGGTGTCCGTCAAGGGTGCATATTAGCCCCCTTACTGTTTAACTTGTTCTTAGCAGATCTTCCCCCTTTCTTATCTAAAGCTGCCAACTCTTCCCCTTCTCTTAATGGTGCCCCTCTTTCAGTCCTCCTTTACGCAGATGATGCAGTCCTGCTCTCCCTTTCCAAAGCTGGCCTGCGTCTCCTTTTAGCCAAATTTCAAGATTACTGTTCCGTTAATGATCTTTGTATAAATTCCTCCAAAACAAAAATAGTTGTTTTTTCTAAATCTAGTCCTTTGTCCTTTTGGTCAGTCGGTACACACTCCTACCAGCAAGTGCCAACATTTAAATACCTTGGGCTCACTTTTCACCACAAACTAAACTGGACTCCACATAAAAAACTGGTTATTTCCACATCAACTACCCAACTCAATGCAATTTCAAAATTTCATTATCTTTCGGGCAACCAATTTATCCCAGCAGCCATGCATATTTTTCAGTGTAAGCTCCTATCCCACCTTTTTTATGGGGTGCCCATCTGGATAGAGGCCATAAACCATGACATTGACTCCATTGCTGCTGCTTTTTTCAGAAAGATCTTAGGCGTTCCCAATATGATCCGCCTCTCCACCATGGTACTCGAATTGGGAACCCACCTTCCGTCTACCCTTGCCTGGGTTACCACCTTCAAATACTGGCTCCGCATCCATCTCCACTCTAACTCTAACTCTCTCCTTTTTGATCTTCTTAGTGATTCTTACACATCGAAATGGTTCCAACTGATCGATTCTAAACTTCTCTCTTTAGGACTGAATCTAGAATCCCTTTTCGATCTTGGATTACAACAGGCCCATTCCTTGATCAAACACAAACTTTGGCAGTTCGAGTATGAGACACTTTCAGCCGATTTGAACCCCACCTGTTCTCCCTTTTTTTTCAGTCTTCCTCCTTCCCTAGGACGTCCTTCCAACTACTTCTCTTTACTGACTAATCCTGACCAGAGAAGAGCATTCATGCAAGCTCGTCTGAATATCTTCCCATCGGCGGTCCATGTAGGCCGTTTCTCCAAGATTCCCCGTGCAAATAGGCTCTGTTTCTTCTGTCATACTTTACCAGATTCCCTGGATCATATTTTATTTCACTGCCCGGCTCATTCTTCTTTGAGAAAGCTCTGTCTTGAACCGTGGCTTTCTCTTTTTCCCAACTCCCTAGTTTTTTTCCTGAGCGATTCTTGTCCTTTGATTACATCTGCCGTTGCTGGATATCTATTGGAAATTTCTATTTTAACCCATAATCTATGATATTCCCCGTTGCTTTGAGAGTATTTTTCACCTTACTTTTCCCTTTGATTATTGTTTGTTTGTACCTATGTTTTCCTGTCGTCTGTTCATATGCCAATAAAGGTATCGAAATCGAATCTCAGATTTACTTATACATCATGCACTGTTGTAGGACTCATATACAACCTCCTTCTGCTTGGTTCTTTCAGCTGCTTCCCACAAACAGCTCTCTCCTCCACTTCTCACCTGTTCCCACCATAACTAGGAGGGATCCCCTAGACTCTCCACCCATGGAGAACTGGGGGTGGCGGCACAGAAGAATGTGTGGCCGGGTGTGTGGCTTCTTCCAAACCATCATGCATTTTATTTGTGTGCCTCCTCTGCTGATCCAACTAAAAAAAGGATCAGCGCCACACAGAAGCTGCTTGGTAGCTTCATGTCTGCCATGGCTCTTAGCAGTCTCCTTACTCATAATCAGGAATTCAAAATGCCTGGAAGAACCAAGTATTTAATTACAAAGGGAATTAATTGCAAAAAGAAGTGGCAAGCTAAACCAAGAAGCACCTAGTATTTTTCAAGTGCAAAGGGAATTCATTGCAAAGGGAAACGGCAAGCAAAACTGCTTCCCCAAACCAAGAAAAACACAAGTAAACCATGCCTTCAGGCGGAAACATCATGCACGCGCACGCACACACACACACACACACACAATCACTAGTTTTGTTGCTATGTAAATCAAGACAAATTTATGTCATGTGGATAGCAGAAAAAATGCTGATAACTTCAGTGACCAATCAAGTACAATTTGCAGAACAAGTACTTTGTCCGAATGTTTTTCTTACTCCAAAACATATTCTAGATGTACTCAAAAATCCCCCACTTTGGGCTGGATTTCAACCAGCTGGGGTTTAACTGAAACTGGAGAAAGAAAAGGCTGATTTGCTACTGCTTGAATTCACGGATCCTTGTTTTAATGATCCCAGAAAGGTCCCATTTTTTATTTATTTATTTATTTATTTATTTATTTATTTATTTATTTATTTATTTATTTATTTATTTATTTATTCATTCATTCATTCATTCATTCATTCATTCATTCATTCATTCATTCATTCATTCATTTATTCATTTATTCATTTATTTGATTTTTACCCCGCCCCTCTAGACCATGTCTACTCGGGGCTGCTTACAAAATAAAACAGAACAGTATAAAATATATAAAATCATAAAATTACAATTACAATTTCAATTTGAAACAATTAATTTAAATAGAGGATTACCAAGATGATTTATGTTATCATCATGACTGATACTCATAGATGTCCAGAAGTCAATAAAGCTATCCTACCTTTTCCTGCTGCCGAGCTTCATTTTACACTTAGGGAGAATAAGGTAACCATCTCAAGCAGCAGATGATGAGGAGTAAGTAGCAGGGATGATAAGCTATCACAATGCAGCCTGTCTACCTTGTGCCCCCTAAACTACTCTCCTGTCCCCAAGGGTAGTGAAGGATGTTGCCGCCCTCTCGGCCACATTGGAGTACGATTTCACTATCAGTCCAGTCAACCTTTGGAGGTTGAACAGAGATGAGAAGTGTTTGTTTTTTTGGCCTACAACTCCCAGAATTCCACAGGTAGTATGCCAGTGGCCATGTCACCAGTAGAAAAGCAAAGCAAAGCAAAGCGTGCTGCTTATATACCGCCTGAATAGAATGCTATAATTGTGATTTTAAAAATTCAAACATTTCCCATTTTGGATACAAATTAGCGGAGATGCTGTTTTATCTTCCTTCCTAGACACCAAATATCTTGGACCCATCCACTTCATAGTGCAGTGGATTTTCCAGTTATAGTGATGAACAGGCATACAATAATCATTTGTCCCTCTTCTTCCCTCACCCTTAATTTTTGTAGCCTTTTTAGCACAGGGATTACAAAAAAAGCTTCACTAGTAATTCCTGTTTCAAATCTTTGGCATCATTCTTATTTGAATCTCTGAAACAAATGCAATACTTTATTTGACCCCTCCATTTTTCCCCTTTTTATAAATAGCTACTAGCACATTGTCTTCAATTTAGACTAGTTTGACCTTGAGGAGATAAGAAATGTAAATTAAAATGTTAAGTTTTGCTGGGTACAGATAACACAGTTTCATACTTAAATTCCACAAGGCTTGATAACATATTTTTACAGACATCTGACTGGAGCATGAAAGCCATGTGTAGAAACTGAATCAGCGTTCTGTATGTGCATAGCAAACAACATCAAAATGACAATGTTATCTTATCACAGTGGTGCATATTTTATACACAACAGTTACCTCAAATTAAGTCAATTATCTACAGTCAATAACATTCATGGTGGGAAAAGCAACAAAGCCTGCCATAAAGTGCTGTCTTAAAATTGTACACATCTTTGAAGAGAGAGAGAGAGAAAAAAGTAAACTCTTCTAAATTGGATTGTTTATTGCATGATGAAGATAACACTGCATTTGCTACCTCTGAAAAGCTCCTCATGTTCCTGAAAAATAATCAGTGTGCCTATTGTAATTTGAATTTTCTTAGGCATAGATTAAACTGCTCAGAATAAGCATACAGCTAGAAATAATTGTAATTTCAATTAAGAACAAAGAGTGTAACTACCCCCTGCCATTTCTCTGACCAGGAAAGAAAATATTTTTTTTCTAGTAAGGGCTGCATTGCTTCAGAAGTAATCGTTCATAGCCTGCAAACCATGGACAGGGCCAAAGCTAGCAGTGGTTCAAATACATAGGCCCTCTGGCTAAATCTGGCTGCTCATCCCCTCCCAGGTCCCAAGCTGGCCCTCAACAATTCCTTGTACAGCCTCATGCTTCTTTCACGATACCAGTAATTTATGGTTTCTCAACTTTTACACCTTCTTCTAAAAGGTTGAAATGTCCCAGCCAAGCCTTACTTATTTGCTGTGGAAGTTTTAACGGAAAATATGCTGATATTTTGAATCTCACTGTTTTACCTTTATACCCTGCTGCCTCAAACTCCATTACTGCATGTCCACCAGATCACGATTCAGTTACTAAATGTTTTCATCTTCAGTTCTTTTCCACAACATTTTTTAAACGTGTGCCTGCTCTTCAAATTCGCCTTCTCTTTCTCAACTTCATGGTCCTTCCGGTTATCTTTTTCCTTTTCTCAGAGTATGGATATAATTCAGTGACAATTAATTCATTGTTGCAATTTATTAATGCTTGCAGAAACTAATTAACAATTAGTTATTTTAATAGCTAAAATTGCAAAGTGGAAAATTTCCCCATTTTTCTTTGTATTGAATCATTATGGTCATTTTCAGCAATTCTAAATGATATTTCAAGGTTCAACAGGTTAACGAGTTAACTTAATGTTTAAAGATCAATAAATTAATTCATCTTAACTATTTAGTTTTAATAATTGGACATTTCTGGTAATATTTCCAAAAAAATTCCTTTTCCTGAAAAAATGGAAAAGGATTCTCAACTATACCTTTTCTTATTTATTAGTCAAAATAATTGAAAGAGGTGGTAATTCGACCACTCCTTAAAAAGCCTAACCTGGACCCAAGGCTGGTGGTTAACTACCAACCAGTGGCGAACCTCCCTTATTTGGGCAAGGTGTTGGAGCGGGTTGTGGCCGGGCAACTCCAGGCGCTGCTGGATGAAACGGATTTTCTGGATCCATTTCAATCAGGTTTCAGGCCGGGTTTTGGTACAGAGACTGCCTTGGTCGCCCTGTACGATGACCTTTGCCGGGAGAGAGACAGGGGGAGTGTGACCCTGTTGATACTCCTGGATCTCTCAGCGGCTTTCGACACCATCGACCATGGTGTCCTTCTGGATAGGCTGGCTGGGTTAGGAGTTGGGGGCACTGTTTTACGGTGGTTCCGCTCCTTCCTAGCTGACTGTGTCCAGAGGGTGGTGCTGGGGGACAGTTGCTCTGCCCCATGGCATTTATGTCATGGGGTTCCTCAGGGCTCGATACTGTCCCCCATGCTGTTTATCATCTACATGAAACCGCTGGGAGAGGTCATCAGGAGGTTTGGGCTGAGGAGTCAGCAATATGCTGACGACACTCAGCTCTACCTCTCGTTTTCCACCAATCCAGGTGAGGCGGTTTCTGTGCTGAACTCGTGTCTGGACCTGATAATGGACTGGATGAGGGTTAATAAATTGAAACTCAATCCAGACAAGACGGAAGTGCTGTTAGTGGGTGCTTCGCCGGACAGGTTGGAGGGCCATTTCCCTGCCCTGAATGGGGTTACACTCCCCCTAAGGGACAGGGTCCGCAGCCTGGGGGTGCTCCTGGACCCCAGTCTAACTTTGGAAGCCCAGGTGGACTCGGTGGCCAGAGGCGCCTTCCTTCAGCTGCGGAAATTATACCAGCTGCGGCCCTACCTGGACGAGCGGAGTCTCATGACAGTTACACACGCACTGGTAACATCTCGTATAGATTATTGCAATGCGCTCTACGTGGGGCTGCCTTTGAAGACGGTCCGGCGACTGCAACTGGTCCAGAATCGAGCTGCGCGGCTGGTGAGTGGTGGAGCCGCTAGAGATCACATCAAGCCGATTCTGTTCAATTTACATTGGTTACCAGTTGCTGCCCGGGCCCAATTCAAAGTGCTTGTTTTGACATATAAAGCCCTAAATGGCTTGGGCCCTGGATACTTGAAGGACCGCCTCCTTCCATATGAGCCTACCCGGCAGTTAAGATCTAGCCAGGGGGCCCTTTTGAAAGAGCCATCCCTCAAAGAGGTAAGAGGGATGGCTTGTAGACAAAGGGCCTTCTCGGCAGCTGCCCCCAGACTATGGAACGCCCTCCCAACTGAAATCCGTCTGGCGCCGACGTTGATGACATTTCGGCGCCAGGTCAAAACCTTCTTGTTCCAGAAGGCTTTTAATTGAAATAACAACTGTGGGTCCTGATGATGGCAATTTTAATTGTATTTTAATTGTATTTTAATCATTTTATTGTATTGAATTTTAATTATTGTAAGCCGCCCAGAGACCTCTGGGTAGAGTGGGCGGCATATAAATTAAATAAATAAATAAAATAAATAAATAAATAAAATCCTGTTGCTTAGAGTAGTAAATCAAACTAGAGTACGCCCATCAAACCAATGGGGATTTGATGAGTCAGCTGCTTCATAAATCCCATTGATTCAAATGGGTCTACTTTAATTGTGACTTATTTTAGCATAGTAAACTCCACAGTGCTCATCATGCCCTTATTCCAGGCTTTCTAGAACTGTACCCATGGGCTCACACACCCACTCCATAATATCCTGTGATATCAGCATTTAAAGAAACCATTTTAGAGCATGTACAACAGCTGCTTATTGCGTGTGTAACTATTCGTTAAACTCCAGACACAAGAACTTCATTATTTTTGTGACAAATACTTAAAATTCCTTATTCAGCCCCTGCTGTTAATATAAACCAAATTAATTTCAAATACTAAACTTCAGGAAAACTATTATGTGGCTACTTTAAAAATATCATAAACAAGAAAGGATCAGCACAAAGGAACAATAGGGTTCTGGTAAATGTTTGAGGGAGGGAGTTCTTGTTAAGATGGTGATGGCTGCTGTACAATAAACATTTTAAAGACAAACATCGTCTCCAGTCATAGAGGTGACATCCTGGCTCCACTGAAAGGCACTGTACCATTTGGCTATAGAGTTCATGAACAGTATAAGTATGGAGCTATTTGAGCACAAATACGCAAAAAACTATTATTTTTGCACCAATGCTGCCCTATATTGAAGACAAGGATGACATTGTATACACAGTTTTAAAACACTCAAAGCCTTGTGTGGGCGTGTTATTTAAGCACAACCTATTAATAACGATGTGCTGAAATTTCTGAATAAGTATAAGAAACTGAAGAGCTGTAGAAATGAAGAAAACTGTCTCCAGTTGAACATTTTGACACCATTCATTTTGCAAGGAGCAATGGGTATGATCTAACCAAAAATGACATATGTTTAAAAATAATCATAAAATCACTGTAAGAGGGAGGAATCTCACTGAATTCAGGGGATCTCATTTTGAGCAAAAGTGGCTTGATTTAAATGACCTTGAGACACACAATTCTAAAATAATGTAAGGAAATCACTGCAGGTTAGAGGAGCTTAACTTTGACTAGTTTCCCATGAAGTTTATAAACCACAGGAGGAGCAAATACCTAAAAGTGGGTGACAATAATGATGCTAACAGGCACAGTAAACATGTGCTGGGATTACCTGTTTGTATAAATATGAGCCATTAACTGTACAATAAGAAGAAAAGGACTTTAGTTGAAGGATGGGCAGACGTCTCAATTAACCAATGAGTCTCAATTAAACACACCTTGCATCTTTAGTCTAAGAGTCCTTCCAGACAAGGGTTTTACTCTGCTATCCAGATAATAATGCATTCCAGTTGTAACTCACCTGTATTTTCCCACCAGGTCTTTTTCTTGATCCCCTTTCAAAAAAACCCACTAAGGAGGGAAGATGTAAAGCAGAGTACCTTTGCAATGTCCTTTTAAAAAATGTGTTACCTTTTATTTATTTTGCAGACTATGTTTTTGGAAGTTGAAAGCTGTATCACCTGTAGTTGTTGGTGACATCCTTGATTTAATTTTTTAGTCAAATATCAGTTAATCTCAAGGCTTAATTCTTTTTGAACTACTCAGCCTATCCCTGGACTACTTGTGAGGAGAACAATTTCATGTTACATATATTGCAACATAGATTTGAATGGTTTTGATTGGGGTTTTGATCAGTTCTGGACTGAGGTGGATGTCAGTCAGCTCAGTAGCAGCCAATTATTTCCTCTCTACCTCAGAATCTTTTCTCGCCTTTTCCCAGTCAGGGTTCTGTTAAGTTATGGAGTCTGAAGACAGTTAGAGTGAAACATTCTATCAGCTATGCAACCAGTTAGTCAGTAATGAAGCTAGTTAACCATTTAATTTTTTTACACAATATGATGTTTGTTTTTATTGATAAAGAACTATAAGTAAACAGGAAACATTTTATTCTTTCTCATTACCAGAGTTTCTGAGTGAATGTACTGACAGAGTAAGTGCCAGTTGAGGTAAGTTAACAAATAAAGGGAGGTCTGCTGAGGGAAACTTGGAAATCAGCCAGCTCTGTAGGTCCCTGACTGAACCATTTTATCTGCTGCATAATTAGAGGAAGTTTATTTTTAAAGTCACAGTTCTTCACACACTCTGCCACCAGATTTTGTGGGTTCCTCTCTTTTTCATGCAATGGCAACATCTAGTTTAGACTCTACCAGTTTGTGTAGTAGTTGAAGGCTGAAACAGCTTCTGTGGGTGAGGGCTGACTATATCGTGGAATCTAGTAGAGGTGAGCAGACTTGTGTTTTTGGAGTACAGTTTCCAGAATTTACCAGACCGCAGAGCTCTCAAACTTAGCATTTTAGAAAGGAGTTGGGTTAGAAACTATGGAATCTGTGCAATGCTGGATTTTACACCATTTACTTTCTCCTGGACTATCTGGGCTCTGGATCATTCCAGCCTTTGGCAGAACAATAGTGACACAGGTAGTCTATTAAGAGTGGCTCACAACATTCTTTCAGACTGCTGAACAGAAGATGTAATTAATGATGTTCCACCAGTTTCCTGCGAGTGGGACTAAATGTTTCTCAACCTCTGCTGACCAAGGGCTCCATCTACCATTACCCCATCCTGCAGTTACCGGAAGATCTATTGACCTGGAGATACCAATAGTTTCCGGTGATACTTTCTGTTTTAACAGGAAGTAAGGCAGTGGAAGACAGGAGGGCCTCGCGTGCTCTAGTTCATGGGGTCACGAAGACTAAACAACTAACCAACAACAACAAATATCAACAGTTGAGACATTTTAGTGTGAGGTGAGAGCTTGAGCAAGAAATTCCTGGCTGCTACTTCACCTTTGCCATGAATTCAGATAAGCTGCGGTCCTCTCCTTCTCCACCCATCCCCTTTCCACCTAGTCTGCAACAGAGGATGGCACTATCGAACTACCTTGCAAGGTTGTTGTAAGAGCTAGTAAGAATGCATGTGAAGCAATTTGAGCAATCTAAATTGCTATATAAAAACTGCCAGTTATGATGGTAGTGATGACATTTCCTTTCCAAAAAAGAAAGTCAGGCTGTACAAACAAAAAATAATAGACAAAAGAAAGACGTCTGAATTGTTTCCTTTTTTGTTTTAATGGTGAAAGTCATAATATTTTTCTTAGATTTCTACACCATGTATTGTACACAACTTGTTATCAGGTGTCAGTGTGCTCTAGATTAGTTGGACAAACGCTGGTGTGAATATGAACAACGTTTATTTAAAAATAACAGTTCAATTCATGTAAGAACAAGCCATCAGCCGTCAGATAATAAAGCCTATGTAAAATTAGTACAAAACTAGTGCAAAGTGACAGGTAGATTCCTCTTATATTAATTATGCCAGCATGTTTTATTGATAAGATAATTACAATGAATATAACAAACGATAAGAAACTATGATGCAATTAAGTAGCTGTTATCCCTAGTAAAATTGCAGGTGGATATCATGCAGCCTGTTTATGGTTTCTCATAAAGAAGAAGAAAAAATAAACATAATCTATCCATAGTAATAATTCCCTGATAATTAATGGAGCACCTCTTTGTATTCAGTACTTATGAAAAAAGGAATCTTGATTTTGAATGTCCTGATCTGGTTGTCCTTTTGTTGCTTAGTTGTTAAGTCATGTCCAACTCTTCGTGACCCCACGCACCAGAGCACACTAGGCCCTCCTGTCTTCCACTGCCTCCTGGAGTTTGGTCAAATTCATGTGGGTAGCTTCGATGACACTGCCCATCCATCTTGTCCTCTGTCATCCCCTTCTCCTCTTGCCTTCGCACTTTCCCAAGGTCAGGGTCTTTTCCTAGAGGGTTGTCCTACACTACTTTAATTTTCACCTCCTCTTCCAAATTTCACCTCCTGACAGACATTGTGCAGGGGATGGCCTGGTGTCAGCATCTTGTTCATTGATCTGGATGTGTTAACTGGCTTTATGTGGACAGTAATAAAGATAGCAGCTTGGCTTGATAGTTCAGACTGAAAGCTTTCCCAAATAAACAGGGCTTGCTGGAGCAGTCAGACTCTTCATACATGGTCAAGGAGACCAGAAAATAATCTGTTCACTGATCAAGTGAAAAAAATAACTGAACAACTCAAGGCTCTCCACCAGGAATAGCTGGAACTGATCAATAGCCATAAAAAGAAAGTAGGAGAAATTTTGGAGAGATTGGCAGGTGTAACAGGGACAGCAAACATTGTGCTATAAATGAGTAGGTCTTACCAGAACTTTATGCATTGCCTCACACATCACACCTAAGATATACCGAATAAAAGCAAAAAGCTGAAGATCTATCTTAAGAGGAATCTATCAACTAGCAGAGGGGAACTATTTTGGTTGAATGGATAATTGATCTATTTAACTCCTTTTATCTGAATCTCCCCAATAAGTGCATCCTGTCTGCTAATGAAACAATGATAGCTCAAACCCAACATGAAAAAACATGTTCACAGTTTGGCTTTAAAAGACTTACAAATAAATTCACACCTCTTCAGCACTATTACCATTTTAAATTCACCCTCTTTTGTCATGATAAAAATAGATCTATTCAATTCAAAAGTGGAAAGACAAAGTTCCGTGTTAACAAAGAGATACTTTTATCAGAAATAATCCAAAGGATAGCATCCAACTGAAGAAGCAATTGGACAAACCGATGCCTTTCTGGTTCCAGGTGCCACCAGTTGTCCTTTTTTCTACAGTCCAAATAGTATGTGAAGAAGATACTCAGTTGTGCTGGTGTTTTCCTTTTTCTTTTGGAGAACTCTTGTTTCTGGTTGATAATCAGACAGGGTGGCTTTTAGGGTATACACTTTATTAACTGATTTAGTTGCTAAAATTTATTTATTTATTTATTTATTTGAGTTATATATTGCACTATTAAAGCAATGACAAACCTAGAGAGCATCTTAAAAAGCGGAGACATCACCTTGCAGACAAAGGACCATATAGTCAAAGCTATGGTTTTTCAAGTAGTGATGTATTTGAATTGTGGTGCTGGTGGAGACTCTTGAGAGTCCCCTGCACTGCAAAGAGATCAAATGTATCCATTCTGAAGAAAATAATCCCTGAGTGTTCACTGGAAGGACAGATCCTGAAGCTGAGGCTCTAATACAGTGGTGCCCCGCATAGCGAGGTTAATCCGTTCCGGATTAACCCTCGCTATGTGAAATCGTCGCTAAACGGAACGTAAAAGCCCATTGAAACGCATTAAACGATGTTAAACGATGTTCCAATGGGCCCTAAACTTACCGTTCAGCGAAGTTTCCTCCATAGCGGCAGCCATTTTCGCGCCCTCAGTAAGCGAGGGGAGGGCGCGAAAATGCTGCGCGGGCGTCTGGCAGCCATTTTAGAACCGCCGAACAGCTGATCGCCCGACTCAGTGGGAGGCTTGGGGGGTGGCAGCAAGAGAAGAGGGAAAGTGGGGGGGAGGACGCGCGAGTGCGCGGCTTCCCTGCCTTCGTCTGCCTGCCTCGCCGCCTTCCTTCCTTCCCGGGGGTGTCAGGAGAAGGACGAGGAGGAAGAGGGAAAGTGGGGGGAGGATGCACGAGCGAGCGCGCGGCTTCCCTGCCTTCGTCTGCCTGCCTCACCACCTTCCTTCCCTCCCAGGGGCATCAGGAGAAGGACGAGGAGGAAGAAGGAAAGTGGGGGGAGGATGCACGAGCGAGCGCACGGCTTCCCTGCCTTCGTCTGCCTGCCTCGCCGCCTTCCTTCCCTCCCGGGGGCATCAGGAGAAGGACGAGGAGGAAGAGGGAAAGTGGGGGGAGGACGCACAAGCGAGCGCGCGGCTTCCCTGCCTTCGCCTGCCTGCCTCGCCGCCTGCCTTCCTTCCCGGCCAGCGCGGCCCCGCATCACTCTCGCGGCGGCGGCGGCTCCTTCCTGGCACCCGTCGGCCCGTCTTCAGTAAGCGAGTTTTTCCCATAGGGACCGACGCTATGCCTCCGCATTAGCGATCCCAGAGAAGGGATCGCTATGCGAATTCTTTGTTATACGGTGCGCTCGTTTTGCGAGGCACCACTGTATTTTGGCCATCTCATGAGAAGAGAAGACTCCCTGGAAAAGACCCTGATGTTGGGAAAGTGTGAAAGCAAGAGGAGAAGGGGACGATAGAGGGCAAGATGGTTGGAGAGTGTCATCGAAGCCACCAACATGAATCTGACCAAACTCCGGGAGGCAGTGGAAGACAGGAGGGCCTGGCGTGCTCTGGTCCATGGGGTCACATAGAGTCGGACATGACTTAACGACTAAACAACAAAAATTGCCCCATTTGTACAATACACCATTCTAGGTTGTTAACAGCATAATAAAATCAAATAAACTACAGTATAACAGAAAGATAACAACAGCAACAACAGCAACACTACTATAAGCTGTTGCAGGTCTCGGAAATCACACCATCAGAGCTACAAAAATTGTAGTATTAGGAACTGCATACATACTACACCAATATTTAACAGATATTTAGGTTTTTAGTTAAAACTTGTATCTGTTATATAATACCAATTAATGTTTTTATAATTTTGACTGTACCTACTGTTTATAACAACAACAACAACAACAACAACAACAACAACAACAACAACAACAACAACAACAACAACAACAACAACAACAACAACAACAACAACAACAACAAACTGTGTTGCACTTCATCTGTGAATATCCAAAGATGGGAGAAACAGATTACAAAATTAGACATGATAGAGTGACAAAATTAGTGCACCGGTCATTATGCAAAAAAATTACTTGCCGGCCTGAAAAAACCCATGGGAACATCAAGTAGAAAGGTGTCAGAAAATGACAAAGTCAAAATCTTGTGGGATTTCTGGATCCAAACTGATAGACATTTTGAACACAACACACCAGAAATAGTAGTAATAGAATGAAGAAATGTCTGGATAAGTGACATTGCAATTATAGGGGGTGCCAGAGTTGAAAATGAATAATTGGAAAAACTAGCAAAACACAGATACCTGGCAATCAAAACATCTTGCTTGTGGATGAAACACACTTCAGTGATCCCCATAATCATTGGGGCTTTGGGAACAATATCAAGAATTTCACACAATATTATAAGCAGTTGCACATCTCAGAAATAACACCATCAGAGTTATTTTAAAAAGGCAATACAGTACAAGGAATAGAATACGTAATCCACTGATATTTAACAGATATTTAGGTTTTGGGTCAAATCTTGTACGTATTTGTTATATAATACCAGTCATCTTCACAGGGTGATGGGGTCTCTTTTACTCTGTTTTTTGATGACAAATTTACTAAAATGGTTTCTCCTCCTTTTTGGTGTGTTCTCAATTTTATGCCCTAAAAATGGGGTGAATGTGTCTAAAATATTTTGCTATGTAATTATTTAAAATCTGATAAGGAATGATAGTAAAATTTCCTCACTCAGTTAGGGCATTTCCATACAACCAGACAGAGGGAGGAATGACTGGTACTCCGAAGGAGACATCAGCCACTAGTAACAGTTTTTTTTTTTTTAAGTTGGACATGTGGAGAGAAACATCTCATACCCATCTGCTGCTCATCAAAATGGATTAGCAGGACTGGCCCAGGGCTATAGTCATGCCACAACTGCTATGGTAGCCCTGAACCCCTGTAACAGGAAGTGTTTCTTCTTTGAGGGACTTCCTACTTGGCTACTATGACTACTGACGGGAGCAATGCCTGGCAGCGTCTTTAAGTGCATCAAGGCCATAAACTTTACTGCCTCATAACTGTATTTGCCTTGCGAACGTCCCCTCCATCAACATCCTTTAATCTAACACAAAAGTGTTAAGACCATTCCACAGTGTTTAAAGACAGGAAGAGCGTTTAAAATGCTTCCCTTCAAAACAACTCATTTGCACTCATTTTTCACATCCCCACGGGCCTGTTGTTGTCTGAGGCTAGCAGGCCAACTCTGTACACTTCCGTCCTTCCAGGATTTTCTGCATAGCTACTACTTCACTGTTATAACAACACTTGCTTTTGACAGTGAAAAAAAATGAGCTTGTTTGTTTGTTTTGGCACTGGCTATACGGTCATGTAATTTAAAAGACCTTCGTATGAGGAATCTCTTTTGATGCAGTAATTTCAAGCTGATATCCTGAAACGAAATGCTCCTCGGGGTTTTCCAGAGATGCTTCTGGCAATGACACATGTTCCTTGTGAGTTGGTGAGAGAGAATGCGGTGTTATTTCATAGGGTTACACAATGAATCCCACAAATCTCTCCCTGCCCCCTTAGCAGAAAACAATGGCTAAACTAATGGGATACTGAACGCTTGGAATTGTTTAGCACATAAACGTTAAGCTACTGGATGGTCCAAGGAACTTAATATTTTACTCTGCATGTAATTCAAGTGATTTAATTTTAAAGATATTAGGGTACTTCCACTTGAAGCTTTTATAGAGCCATCAGATTTTCCTTATACAGAGTCCAGATATAGCATGAAAAAGTTGCTTCCAGAATATAGAAATCCCACCAGTCAAAGGCCATTCTGGCTGGAAGATTAATGTAGTTGCAGTCCAAAAAAATAACTTTTCCAAGTTCTGGGTCCAATCAATGTTCATGTCTGCTACTAACCCTTCCATCTTTTGTTGGAGTTTTTACAACTTTGTATGCTGTCTGTGGTTTGTATGGCTGGGAAGGACTTTTTTGGCCTGGGGTAACAGTCAATCTAAAACATCCATTGTTCACCCTAAGGAAGGCCAATGACAATGATTTTAAAGATGCACACACACTGATTAGTAGTTAAATTGTGAAATACTTAGAAGTCTATCTCCAGAAGATAGAACATTCCTTTCCAGTTGGCACCTATTGAATAGAAAGCGCGCACGTGGAGGGGGGGAATCAATTGCGGGATGCCCATGGCAAACAAGCAAGCATCTGCTTCTACAAGGACTGGGAAGTCTAAATTGTCCCTTCCTGGCAATGATGTTAAAAGCACCCATGGAGGCTTTGTGAAAGCCTAAATTCAATTCTTCAAAAAACCTCTGGTTTATGAATGTGGAATATTGTACTTCTGTTCCCATGATTTAAAAAGCCAGGAAATAGCCCGATATTGCTGCACAATATTGTCCCTGCATTGCCAGCAGGAAAAAGGCTGCCAATCTTTATATAGCAAAAGGCAGCCTGAATGTTGACAACACCAATGGCAGCAGTCAAGATGGTCTACAGCAGTGGTCCTCAACCTTGGGCCTCAATATGTTCTTGGACTACAACTCCCAGAAGCCTTCATCACCACCTCTGCTGGCCAGGATTTCTGGGAGTTGAAGTCCAAGAACATCTGGAGGCCCAAGGTTGGGGACCATTGGTCTACAAGATACCCTCTTCCGCTCTCTACTATTTAAAAAATGGACACCATGCAAGGGAAAAACTCAGAAGCTGACTCCTTTCTCATCAATCACACAAAGCAATTGCAAAGGCTGTATTTCAAGAATTGTGAATGATTTAAAAGCTGCAAGCAGTTCTGGAAAGCAAACAGAATATCTCCTCTTGAATCAGCAATCAGAGAAAGCACATTCTCTCTGCTCATGCATCCCTGCTGCCGTCTGAGCACGGGAAATGCCTTCTTTCCCAGAGAGGAACCAGAGACTTTGCCACTGAGAGGAAATGGGCCCCAGGGGGAGTTAGGAACCTGTGACAAATGTTCAAAGTGCCTTCCCCAATTTGCACCAAATCCACCTGTTTTTACATCTGAATATTTAGAAGTTCAAAAAGTTTGAAAGGGATTAGTTGTTCTCTTAATTTCTTCTACTTTAAAAAAGAAACCCTCCAACCTGTCAGAGTATTCAGACATTTCCATTTCCCTCCAAATTACATTTCTACTGTATACTATAATATCTGGTATGTGTCTGAGTTGATTTGTGCAACATAATTTATCAGGTAGTCCGAGCCCTACTTCTTTTTTTTTTGGAATATACCATAGCCTCTTATTGATCCTTGTTCGCTTGTTTCCATTACAGTAGTTATTTATCAATTTCTGCCAATCTTCTAAATATATTTCTCCAATCTTTATTGGGAGCATCCAAAATAGAAAGTTAAGTTTAGGGATAATCTTCATTTTACATAATTCTATTCTACCAAACCATGATAATTTTAATTTTTGATACTGATTTATCTGTTCACTAATTTCTTTCTTCAATTTATCCATGTTTAATTTAATCATTTCTTGTAAGTTCCATGTAATATAAATTCCTAAGTATTTAATTATATTCTCTATTCTTTCTTTAAAATCTTTTCTCAGTTCCTTCTTGTCTATATCAGAATAATTTAAGAATATACATTCAGATTTCTCTCAATTCACTTTAAAGCCCGTTATTTCTTCAAATAAATTTAAACGTGTTCTAATTTCTGCAATGCATCATTTGAGTTTTTAATTATTAATAATGTATCATCTGCAAAGAGATTTATTTTATCTTTCTCTCTAATATCGATGCCTTTAATTAAATTGTCATTTATAATTATTTGTGCCAGCACTTCTATTACCAATATGAATAAAACTGAAAATAAGGAGCAACCCTGTCTCATTCCTTGGCCTAGGGATATTAATTCAGTCATACCATCATTTATTATTATTATTGCAAAATTCTGTGAATATAGTTGTTGGATTATATGTTTAAACTGGGTGCCAAATCCTATCTGTTTAATCAGTATTTTTAATGCATCCCATCAACCAAATCAAAGGCTTTAAAAGTATCTAGGGATACCACTCCTGCCTTACGCTTTGATTCTTTTGCCAGGTGCATAAGGTTAAACACCTTTCTTATTATGTCTGACATCTGTCTACCTTGTATGAATCCATTTTGATCCTTCTCAATATATTTCCCTATAAAGTTGTTTAATCTTGCTGCCAAAATTGGCGTAAATATTTTTGCATCTTGATTTATTAGTGAAATTGGCCTGTAAGATTCCATATTTATTGGGTTTTTACCCGGTTTTAAAATTGAAACTATTCATGATTCCTTCCAGGACTGGGGAATTTCTTCTCTATTTAATATACCATTGTATAAGTCCTTTAATTTTGGGATAAGATTTTTTTTTTTAAGTTTTATAATATTCTGGGCCTAATCCATCTGTGCCAGGTGTTTTCCCTATCTTTAACTTATTTATAATAGCCTCTATTTCTTCCTCTGTAATTATTCTCTCCATTGTTTCTTTATCCTCATCTGTTAGTACTTTCTTAAAATTCTTTTTCATGTAGCCTTCAATCTTTTCTATGGAAGGTTTCTTACTTGTATATAGGTAAAATTTTTGAAAAGCTTCTAGTTTTTCTTTCATTTTATTAAATCTGCCCCCTTTCTGGTTTTTTATAACTCCTATATTACTCTTCCTCTTTTTCCCAATGTTTTAGTCAAAAGCTTCAAGTTTTTATTACTAAATTCAAAATAATCCCTCTTTAAACATATTAAGTCCCTCTGAACCTGTTAATTAATTTTTTAATTTTTTTTGAAAGGAATTGTCTGCAATTAAATACTTGTGTGAACATCAACTGCAGCTGTAATTTTCACTTACTAAAAATGGGTTAAATTTGGTCGAAGAAATATCAATGGTTTAAGATATGTAGATGACGCCATCTCACTGGCAAAAAGCAGCAAGAACTTGAAATGACTTTTAGTGGAACTGAAAGAAGAAAGTGCCAAAGCAGGACTGCAGTTGAACATGAAGAAGGCAAGAACCAGGACTACAGAAAAACTACATAACTTTAATGTTGACAATGAAGAACTTGAAATATTTAGAGATTTTTGTATATGTACCTTGGTTCAGTCATCAGTCCAAAGGGACACTGCAACCAAGAAATCAGAAGAACACTGAGACCCAAAAGGGGATCCATAAAGGAATTATAAAAGATCATCAAGTGTATCTGTGAAGATTCTCAGTCATCCAGATGAAATTATCTGGGAGTTGAGTCATGGCAACTGGACTTCTTTCTTGTTAGGTTGAAACATCAAGTGTAAGGATGTGTCACTGGAGACTAAGACTGAGACTGTGCACACTCTTGTATTCCTGATCACCTTGTATGGGTGTGAAAGCTAACAGGGGGAAAATATTTTTTTAAAAAATACAGTGCTGGTGGAGAGCTTTGCAAATACCCTGGGCTGCCAAAAAGATAAACAAATAGGTTCTGGATCAAATCAAGGCTGAACTATCTTTTAAGGCAAAAAGGTTGACACTGATGTTGAAAATGTCATCATTTGACTCTGCCTAATGGCAAAGCTGATCTTGCATGCTATGCTTTCGCTTTACCAAAATTGCTGGCTATCAGCTCACTTTCATACAGAGGTTCAGGGCACCGAACATTTGCCTTTCAGGCAAAGTATCAGGAAGGATACTTTGAGATCCAGGTCTTCCCATATAATCCAACTCATCCACTCCAGCCAGCTGGAGAGATGTTTCCATGTGTCCCATCTCCATTTGAAGCACAAGTGTGGGGAATATGGAAATAGCCTTTCCATGTGGCTGTGCCCACAATGCAGAACTCCTTGCTACAAATGATTAATTAACACCATTTATTCTTGAATGATGTTCTGCTGCCATCCCAATATTTTATTCTATATATTTAGCCTAGCCTTTGGGCTGGTTTAATCTATGTTCAGTTTTCAAAATTTAACCTGCTCTGACTTGTCTGGAGTTTTGGGGTTCCGTGTCCCCAGTATGCAAATGACACCCGACTCTATTTCTCCTTGCCATCTAAATCTGAAGGAGCAGTTTTAGCTCTAGAATCAGTGTCTGGTACAGTATCAGTAATGGACTGGATGAAGGTAAATAAGCTGAAACTTAATCCAGACAAGACAGAGGTGCTCCTGGTCAGTCGAAAGGCAGATGAAGGAACAGGGATACAGCCTGTGCTGGATAGAGTTAGATTTCCTCTGAAAACACAGGGGTGTAGCTTCGGAGGTGCTCCTGGATTCATCTCTGAGCCTGGAAGCTCAGGTTCCAGTGGTGGCCAGGAATGCATTTGGACAATTAAAACTAATGCACCTACTGCACCCTTTCCTGGAGAGTTCTGAAGTGGCCACAATGACACAGTGCCTTATTTATATCCCAACTGGATTACTGTAATGCACTGTACATGGGGCTGCCTATGGAAAGTGTCAGGAAATTTCAGCAGGTCCAAAATGCACTAGCCAGATTGTTAACGGGGGCTGGTCAGGAATCACATAACTCCCCTGTTACAGCAGCTCCACTGGCAGCTGATCAGTTTCTGGGCAGAATTCAAAGTGCTGGTTCTAGTTTATAAAGCCCTAAATTGTTTGGGCTTGAGTCATTTCAAGAACCGCATCCCCCTTTAACTTATTTATAACCGCATCCCCCTTTAATTTATTTATAACTGCATCCCCCTTTAACTTTATGAGCCTGAATGTTAAGATCATCAGATGAAGCCTTTCTCTCAGTCCCACCACCTTCACAGGTGCATTTGGTGGACACACAGGAGAAGGCTTTCTCTTTGACTCCTCCCAGATTTTGGAACTCCCTCCCACAGGAGGCCAGGCTGGCCCCTTCTTTGCTGTCTTTTTGAAAGCAAGTGAAGAGCTGGAAGTTAGAGCTAGTGATCTTCCTATGATTATTCACAAAACACCTTTGTCTATGACCAAATAAGGCATGCATTCAACTTTCGAAGTACAGTATGCACTCCACCAATCATAAGGTCACAAAGAATTGATTTGGCAGTTGCCTCCTTGGCTTGCATTACTTGGAATCTCCATTGATTCATCTAGATGGACTTCTAAGCAAACATTCTAAGGTCCAGAGTGTGGCAAAGACAAATCATTTAAATATGCTCTTGAAGTCTTTGTCATTAGCTTTCCCACTCAAAAGCAAATTGTAATCCAGCTCTTATCTTGTAAGTTCCATAGATGTGATTTTGCTTCCTGTTTTTGCAGCAGTGTTAAAGGATGGTGAAATGTTCTCCATTTCCTTTTGGGGACAAGTTTTCTTTCTGAACAATTAGCATCAGAGCACACAACACTCACCAAAACTTTATTTCCAGTAATGCTGAAATCACATGAATGATGTTGGCTTTATTGAAGGCACTGTTTATTCATTTCACATATTAGCCAGCCAATTTCCCAGAGGGACACTAGGGATATCTGCTATTTTTTATCTTGCACCTCAAAATCCTAACCAACACTGCCTTCAATTTGCCTGACAGGGCCTCTATGGATATATCAAACTGGCTAGATTGACTGATAGCCAGACAAACATTTGTGTTAAGCTTAATCATTTTTAAGAAATTAATTGTGGTTTGAAAATTGATTTGTTTAAAATGTGGCGCTGGAGAAGAGTTTTGCGAAAACTGTGAACTGCCAGAAAGATGAACAAGTGGGTCCTAGATCAAATCAAGCCTGAACATCTTTAAGGCAAAAATGTTGAAACTGAGGTTATTCTACTTTGAGCACATTCTTGGTAAAAATAATAATGCTGGGAAAGGTTGGAGGCAGCAGGAAAAGAGGAAGACCAAGTGTGAGATGGATCAACTGCTGGCCTAAAGGAAGCTACAGGCTTGGGTTTGCAGCTGAGCAGGGCTGTTGAGGAAAGGGCAATTTGGAGATTGCCCATTCGTGGGGTTGCCATAAGTTGAAGGCAACTTGGTGGCACACAACGACAACAATTTGTAGTTTAGTCTTCCATAAATCTATTTATGATGTAGAATTTCATACATATTCAGGATACAATCAGATGAACAACTGATTCCTCTGTTTTGCTAGATAATTTATCCATAATATCTCAAGCCAAAAAAGGGAGACCCTATATTTGTTCTAGATGCATTTAGCTGTTATCTGCTTCCTCAGGTGGTGAAAGGCATATATTTGCCATCGCACATGTGCTTCTTTATTAGCATATTTTGCATTCCAGGGTGCTTTGCTTGTGATTGGTTTTTGATAAGCAAACACAGACTTAATTTGGAAGTCTGTTCGCTGAGGCTAGATCCTGACTAGGGCAATTTGATTATTTTTGGATGGCCAAAGGGAAAGGTTCGGCAGCCTGCCTTCTTTTCTCCTCATCACTGCCTATTTAGGTAGTTTCTTATAGAATGTGCTTTAGTTATAGGTAGAGATGGGCACACTGCAACTAGGGTTTTAAGAGAAAGTCCCTTGGATTCTGGAGGGTGCTTTTTCAATGCAGTTGGTGAGGTGGGGGTGGGGCTAAGGAGTGCAGGGGACCTTCAGGTTGCTGGTTCTGATCCCTGCTGTAAAGAAAGCTATTGTTATTTCAGCTTTCCAACACAGCAAATGGAAAAAAGGGAAGAACTTGCTCTAGTAAGAATCAAGTCTGTGTACATGTTCTAGAGAGTATTGGCAGGGGATCCTTAGTCAAGGATCCTTGATACGAACTAGAGTGTCCCTGTTTTATCTATGACCTCTTGGAGGCCAAGATGGCAGGAGGAAGGAGGCAGAGCACAAAGTCCAAATATGTCATAGCAGAGCTTGGGGGCGTTAAGTTTGTGGATTACAATTCCCAGAATCCCACAGACTAGGCAATTCTGGTGTTTCCAAGTTCTGGCATGTTGTGCCAACACAGAGAACTCTGAGCCACTCCTTCCCCAACATCCTCAATCTTTACAATGCGCGGAGCTGCCTTTCAGCATTTATTGCTCTAAGTTACACAATATCTTTGGCTGGGACAGCTGGCACACAACAGACCCCTTGAAGGCCACAATGGATTTTTGAAATTTAGAAAACAGGAAGCCGTTTGATGTATCCAGCATGGCAGAGAGGGCAAAAACCACCACTGAGTGTTTAACACCATCCTAGCTTCCTCTCCCCAGTCCTAGAAGGCAAGGAAGACAGTTTCCCTGGTGGGTCACACCAGATCGGAGAATCATATGGGCAGCCACTTGGCACCTTTCCTCTGACAAACTCTGTAATAAATGCATAGTGTGTTCTTTTGCTCCTTGTCAACTTTGAATTTCAGTCTTTTACCTCCTGCTGCACAAGAGTCCTCCAGGTGTGACGCCTCCTTCATGACTAAATCTCATCGTTAGGGGAGTTTAGAAGCTCAATGACTTTACTTGTTTGTTTGCACCTAGCCTGCCTTGATCTTCTAGCCTAAATTGGACAGGTTCTGGAGGGAGGGGGGCCCTGGAACATGTTTTCTCTAAAAAATAAAAGAGTAAAAGAGAAGTTTCTGGCCCCTACTCTACCTGGTCATCAAGTCTCATTGCCAGGATTGATACCTACTAAGACCTAAGAGAGAAAATCCATCTGACTGCTCCTTCAGACTGATGAAAGGAGTGTATGAAAGGAGTGTTAGGGTTGGGAGCTCTGCTCCTCCAGGCAAAAGTCTGGTTTCTAACTTTTAAGCCCTCTAGCTGACGCCAGAAGAAAGGGCAGGATGGTGGAACAATCAATTATCAAGAAGACTCAGCATCTCTCCTGCTTGTAATTGTCCTCGCTCTCTCCAAAAGCACTCCACTCCTCCCTACTAAACCTTTTCTCACTATAGTCTCTTTTCCCTTACTCTGTATATTGTGTGTGTGTTTTAGTGAATGTGTTTGTTGATCTCACACTCCAAATTTGTTTCACTAGATTAGTAAGTAGCAACTTTGATCTTACCTGTATCCGTCCCTCATTTTGACCCATTGTCATTTTTTATGATTACATTTTCATTTATCTGAGGAAGTGGACTTGTCCACGAAAGCTCGCATTAAAATACAGCTAGTCTTTAAGGTGGCACAACATTGCTGTCTTCTTTATTTTTTTAATGTTTCCTTATATTTTAATTTCTGAATTTAATCTTTAATTTTGATTTCTGATATTGATTTCTGCTGAAAAGAACCAATAGATACGAACAGACCTTAGATTAAAATAAACATTAGAGGAACATAGTACAGTACAAAAATCCCTACATGCCTGAAATTTGGCATGTTTGATCCTCCCTGAGGGAACTAACAAGTTTCTAAATTTTACAGATATATCTGAAAAATAAAAAGGCAATGAGTGCTTTTGCTTCCCAGTTCAAGTTGATAGGAAAAGTAAAGATGTAGATTTCCAAATTTTGATTCTAATCCAAACAGGAAGAGATCAAACACAAGTCAGCACCAGCTGGGTTGAATTTGAATCTGTGAATCAGGCTCTGAACCCAACTCATGAGTTTTTGCACAGTTCTACAGTATATCATGCCCCTAACCCCATGAGTAGAAATCTCTGGAGCTAGGGATTAAAACAGAGAACAATTAGTTCTACAGTGTGTAAGCCCAGGCATACTGGGCTAGAACCATCACAAGATATTTTGCTGCCTCAGGCAAAGCAAAAAATAAAATAAAAATGGCACCCTCCACCTCACTTATGCCAAAGGCGTAGTACATAAAGCCAGCAAAGTTATTTTAGCCATGAGTTGGAAAATCTCCTAAACACATCCTTCCATTTGTTGTAGTAGAAGTGTGGTAAAAAGGCTTTGTTCAGGGATTTTGGATGCATGCAACTTCACTGTATTGTGTGCAAGTCACGTGCACTCCAAAATTGCCTTTAATCAATGGTGATTTCCTGCTGATGGTGACATCATTTCTGTTGTGCATGCAAAACTGCACAACAGGATTTCACCTAGTGAGTGAATGGGATTTGTCATGCTTAAGCAAGTCCTATTCATTCAGTGGGCTTGCTCTAGTTGAAGCTAAATTGGACTTAGCCTAGTGCCTCTTGTTACTCATATTTCAAATGTTAGTTAACATGTTAAATTATTATCCCGTCCTTTCCCTGAGGACTTCAGTATAGCATAACATGGGGTAATTTGGGCAGGGAGGATGACTTTGTAAAAGTTATGAAAAAGATGTTGGGCTGAGAGACAAGTGGGTCATCCAAGCATATATAATTAGCATTCTGGCTCAGTGAGGATTTGAACCCAGGCCTCATTTATTTCTGACAGTCAGTCAAATAATCTGACAAAGAGCAATTTTACTCAATATGGATATAAAATCTGACATCATCTGACTATGAACAGTGGTGTTTTACTGAAGTAAGAGCTAGCGGGATGCTGACTGGTGACAAGAGGCAAGAAGCAAACCAGATCCAGATAAATCTGTCTAGATTAAAGTGCCCATTTTCTTTGGTTCCAACACTTATGAAAACTGGGTTGGTACAGCCAGTATGATTGTAGGTAATACTCAGGGATTATAGGAGTTTGGTACAACATGTCTGAAGGATGGGCAAGACTAACTCAACTTGATTTCAGTTCAGCTTAATTCAACGAACAATTTTGCTGCAAAGTAAATTGCATTTCTCTAATACCTTTTTCTACCACACAGTTTCTTTGATAGACAAATGTAAGCTGCAGTCTGTCAACAGCTTCCATGCATACCTGATTGTATAACTTGGCATTGCACCAGAATCACAAGAACTGGGCCACATTGGGGTGGATACAAAGATATTGTGAATGATTATCTCTCTTTTTTTTTCTACTGTGCCACCCACACTGAAACCACTAATTCCCCAGTTTGCTAGGAGATTATATTATATTGAATTAGACTTGCATTGGATTAGAGCAACTGAACATTTCCCCAGGGTCTTGAACAAAGCGCAAGTAAAAAGATGTCACTGGACAAAATGCTGGAAGCCGGATTTCAACTCAGTTCATGCAGACTTGGCTATCCACAACCAAGGTCTGGCTAGTTTGTGTTTGTTGTGGCCCTTGCTCTCCTGTTTAAAAGTACTGACCAGTATGCATGGATCTTTCCACCACTTCTATCTCCACTTTCTCTGATCCCAAAAATTAGACTACACCCCCATATGCTTGCTTTTATTATCATGTTGCTTTTGGCAGGATGGGGAACAGTTCTGCGTCTATAGCTAGATTTTATGTTATAAAAAATGGAGGAATAATTTTTCCTCCCTTTCTTTATCCCGGCATTCCTTGGGTAACTCTGTGGTAAAACTAATGTCATCACATAAACTGCTAGAGCCTCATTGGAATGTCTTTAAATCATTCCTCTTCTATTCAGTTCCAAGACACAATGCAGATCTTACATGAACAGTGTTACTGTAGTTCCTGCCTCCCATCCCTCTTGTACAAAGCTTTTTGTAGCACCTTCCATCATGAAGTAATACATACATCTGAAAAACATGTGCATGTGTTTATGCTTCTTGGGTAGGCTTAATAAAGATATTAATATATTGTGGCATGTCTGTTTGTGACCAGTAGCACTGCTATCTTTGGATTTTCTTGCATGATGTTGTTAGATCACAAATCCAATCTATATGTGCTTCTGTCCAAATCTAATAAGGAAACCGAATAACAAAATCCTTCCTCAATCTCAATGGCCAACTGATTATTTACATCTCAGAGAGCAACTGAATATGTGCATTCGAAATCATACTGGAAGTGTAAAATAAACTTATCTAAACCAGATATTTAAATCACAGAGTGGATTCTAGGATAACAAGAAACCAATGATTCAAATACTGTAATGTCTTTAGAAAAAAATGGAGGAAGGAATAAGGAAGAAGCACATTGTACAATCGTATTCATTCTTATTTGTTCATTTAGTGGACACTCTTTTCTGAACAAGGCTGGGTGCCTCCTGAAAGAGCAGGTGCCCAGTCCAGAGATATTGCTTATCTAGCCATGGACTATTTGGTGTTAGCTGCCCTTAATGCTCTTGATGCTGCTATTATTGGTCAAAAATTGCCCTATGGTGCTCGAGACACAAACAAAGAAAAAATTGGAGGTCAGATTTTTTTTTTTTTACTGGCATGGAGTACTATTCTCCACCTTTGGTCAATGCCCTTGAATAGCAATAATTTGGGCAATGTGACCCCCTGCTCTGCTATCCTCTCACCTGTATCAATATATTGGGATTTACACATGACTGACCTGAGAGATCTGGAAGTATAACTGAACTGTTTCCAGACCCCATCTAAGCTACTGACCTACATCGGCATATTAGATTTTGGAGCCCAGGTACTTGATAGATTACGTGTTCTTATACCAGCCTTTTAGATCTTGGCTGAGAGATCCATCTCATTCTTCTAGAGCAGTGGTTCCCGATTTTGGGTCCCCAGATGTTCTTGGACTAAAGTGCCAAAAAGCTTTCATCATAAACTATGCCGGCCAGGATTTCTGGAAGTTATATTCCAAGAACATCTGGGGACCCCAACTTGGGAATCCAAAGGATATCCATTGAGATGTGATAAAACATAAGGCCTTCACTGTGGTAGTGCGCGGACTCTGGAATGACTGTCCCCAAGCAGCACACCAGTTGATCCCAGTTGCTAACAGCCATCTCTTTCTTGGAGTATTTATGAGTGGTTTCTTGCCACTGAATGAATAGTGCTGGATCTTCTGCTTATTATGTATTCTCTCTTCCGATTGCTTATTAGCTTTTCTTAGATATTTATTTATTTATTGCATGTTAAAACTGTTGCTATGGCACCAGAGGTATTTTAGGCATATTAGAGGATGACATGAATAAATGTTCAATGGTTTAAAAGTCAATTTATAGCTTGCTATTTGAGATCAGCTGTATTTTATTCAGTTTTCAACAGAGCAAAACATTCCTCTTACAGTATTTACAGTGATGTTTGATCTACAATCCACTGTTTAGCCAAAATCTTCTAAATCTAGAAGCAAAAACGACCGAGCAATAAGTAGCGGATATATAATGGACAAGGAATATGAGCAAAATGTGTTCGTGTCATTTTAGGGATTCTTGCACAAACTAATAGAAAACTTCTGCTTGTATTGTGTTGTGTTGGAGATCATATTGAAGGAGAGAGTTATCCCAAGATAACAATGACTGATGAGGAATATGCCAATTTCCTTATCTGTATCAACCTTTTTGATTCCCTGTAACAAGGTATTCAAGCACTTGCACAAACAGAAGAGTCTCTTCAGTTTTGGCTTCACTTTTCTCATTTCTTGCTCTTGCACAATGTTGGAAATAACCCTTTCTTGAGAATCCTGTCAGTGAAAAGAACCTCCAAATACAAACCAACAATTCCAGTTCTGTGGGGGTATAAAGCTAAAAATTAGCAGGTTTTACTATTAGCAGATTTTATTACATGTACGTTATATTTCATGCAGAAATTTGCAAGGAATTAAAAAGGTTGGAAGTGAGCCAACATACAACATGGGAGAGGAATCCATTCCTCTGTCTTGTAAACCTTGCAGCTACAGTTCAAAGTTTAAAATGCAATCCTAGTCCAGAGCTCTTAAAAAAAGATACATACATATGCACCCTAATTGAATATTAGTTCACAGAAGGCAAATGACCGTTAGTAATTTCTTGGGTTGTTTCTTCTCTATTTTAGGTAGAAAATGTAGGTGCTTTACTCCTAGACCTACTCTTCACAGTACTTGATAGACTTCATATTGGATTCTGAAAAGCATACCTCAGCTCACCTATGAAACCTTGGCCATTTTGTGTCATGTTTACCTTATATCGCATAGCACTTTAATTCCACCTCCAGATCTCTCTTCTATAAATATGAACGTCTTCTGGGATTTAGCAAGCACTCAGCATTGAGAGCAATGTTTTCATCAGAAGAACTAGACCTCAACCACCTTTTAAAAAAGCCGTCCAGAGACCTTTGGGTAGAGTGGGCAGCATATAAATTAAATAAATAAATAAATAAATAAAATAAAAAAAGAGAGCAGCTTGCAGAATAACTATATGGTCAAATAAATGATTAATAAAATAAAGAGGAGCAAATTAATAACACCAAATACTTTCATCATTTTAACTGTCTTTTTCTTGTGCTCAGAAAAGCAGGCAAAATACTAAGCATACAGATGGACATTTGTCCTGTGGTTTGGTCCAGGTTGGGACAGTCTGGTTTGCCTTTTTTCATGGTGATCACACAACATATGCGCCATCACAAACAGCCCTCCCTGATCAATGACTACCTGCACCGTTTTAGTTTCCTGTCAGGGACTTTTGTATTTTTGGTGAGGATAAGATCGCTCTGTTTTGGTTTTGTTCCAGCATATGTGATCACTAGGATCAAACCAATACAGTTGGATGGCTGCTTCTTTGCTAAAGCCACTTAATGATCATGAGAAATGGAAAGCTTCCTTTCTGTTAATCTGTGGAGGAAAGGGAGATGAAGTGTTCCATTTCTTTTTAATTGTTGCTAACCAACACAGTGCATCAGTGATGGCTTGAAAGGGCTTTTAAAAAAAGTCCTTTCAAAGCATTATTGATACATTGGCAACAATTTTAAAAAGATGCAAAACTTGCACTAAAGGAAAGGGGACTCAACAGTGAGCAAAACGAGAGTAGACATTTTATGTTAAAGTGCGTCTTGGCAGTAGACAGACAGAATCACAGTCTACAGCAGGCAAGGTAAAGGTTCCCCTTGACAATTTGTCTAGTCATGTTTGACTCTAGGGGGCGGTGCTCATCCCCGTTTCCAAGCCACAGAGCCAGCATTTGTCTGAAGACAATCTTCCGTGGTCACATGGCCAGTGCGACTTAGACACGGAATGCTGTTACCTTCCCACGACCGTGATGGTTCCTATTAGTCTACTCACATTTGCATGCTTTCGAACCTCTAGGTTGGCGGGAGCTGGGACAAGCGACAGGTGCTCACTCCATCACGTGGATTCGATCTTACAGCTGCAGATCTATAGACCTTACAGCACAGAGGCTTCTGCAGTTTCACCCACAGTGCCACAGCAGGCAAAGCCAGGTCCAAATTGTCTCCATCCTCCCTTTTCCCAGAAACAATACTTATGCCCATGAAGTTACTGCCAAGTAAAGTCCTAAGTTATTTCTAGGTGCCTCCCTGACCCCCAGCTTTCTTAATATCTCCTGGAGATTATATCCCAGTAAAAACAAGAGGGGTCTGACATCTTAAAGACTGGCAACTTTATTTTGCATTAGATTTTGTGGACTTCTTCAGATGATCCGCAAAAGCTTACTGGAATTAAAACTTGATAGTCTTTAAGGTGCCACAAGACTTTCTTGTTTTACAGCATACTACCATAACTAACACCTGGTTATTTCCCAGTGGAGCTCTTAAGAAGATCATGGCTGTGCATTGCCAGAGCCAGCAGGAAGAGGTAGTTCAGCAGCTACACAGTTCTAGCATTCCCATTGGCAGGTGTCATAGCTGAGACCCACTTTCCCTGAATTCTGACAGTGGTGGGGAGCAGCAGCGTTATTCTTGGGCCATGGTATCTGATACCTCAGCCCCATGGGAAACCTGCACCTGTGCAAAGAGAATGAAGAGGGCAGACATTGGCAGCAGTGAAGTTGCGAGGTGAAGTGAAGGAATATGATTGTGTTAGTGTTGGAGACAACCAGGGACACTGGGAATCATAGCCACAGGCAGATATATTAGTGGGCAAACAACTTGCCTCTCTCTGAAAGGGAGGGTGCCATCTTATGCTTTCTTTCGGACAACAAAATGTCTTCAAGTTGTCAGGTCTTAGTGAAATCAGTTCAAGAAATGGCAAGCATAGTACAGGTGGCCACACTTGTGCAAGAACTGGAAGCACCTGGTTACATCTTTGGTAGTAATCCAGCTCAGGACAACAGTTTGTGGATGATTCCTATACAAAAAAGGGCAGGCTATCATACATACTCACCACTCAGCTGTTACCCCTTTGCTGCTCCTGTGCCATTCGTGTTTTTAATACCTGTGAGACAAACATAATCCCAAAAATAATTCGCATTTTGAATGGTTACCTTTGAATATTTTAAACACCTTGAAGTTGCTGTATCTTTTCATTGGCAGACAAAGCCAGCTCTGTTTGTAATATGAAGCTAACAGTTAGGCTTATAGTTTTCTGAGCTATTTACTTTACTTTACTTTTATTAGATTTTTACCCCGCCTCCCCAGACAAAGTCTACTCGGGGCGGCCTAAATACACAATAAATCATCACAGAGACATCATCATAAAACATTTAAAACATCAAATTTTAACAATTATATAGATTCTTGCCAAGATGGGGTGATTAAAAAAAGAAAAGAAAAAGAGACTATAATCTCCTCATTCAGGTTTTGAGATTCCTAAGGAGAAAAATTGTCTTCTATTTGAGTAACAATGGTTGTACAATACAAACAACATGAAAATTATGACCAGGCTGAAGTCATTTGGTAGTTTTTATGAAGGAGAAAGATTCCTTTGGTATTCGCTCATTTCTTTGGTTCTGCAGCCATCTCTGCATAAACAGACTTGCTTTTTGAAATGGTTCCAAATCACTGGATAGAGATGATAATTGAATGTATGTGCCAATGTTGAGCGATGCTGCCTTGGTGATACCACCTTAAACTGACTTATCTGAGGGAATTTCCACATGCCTTTAGAAACTGTATGTGCAACCAATGGATTCCCCACCTCCGTGCATGTGTACTGTTGATTTTGAACTCCTGAAAATTTCTGGAGTCACTAAAATGTCAGCACAATTACATCATCTTCCCATCTCTTTAGTTTCCTTGCACAATTACAACAAGGGTGCCACATCACACACTGAACCCTTTCCCTCTTGTTGTTCTTTATCTTCCTTCCCCAACCCTGTTTTTTTCCTCCTAATGTTTTTTTCATCAGAACTGCTCAATTGCACATACATATTCACACACATGCATGCCAATGCATGCATTTGTAGATGTATGTGCACACCTTCTGTACCCCTCAAAACATTCCAGCATCAAAGACCATTCAGATTGTAAGAAAGAAATGTTTTTCTTTCAGTCACATGCCTATTTTGCTTACACTTATTCCTTCCTCCTCATTGGCTGACCTTTGAACTTGCTGCTGGAGAAGAGGCTTCTTCATGCTGACATTACTGAAGCACTGCTAAACACGGCCAACCCTCTTTGCATTCATCATTACTTTCTATCACAGTAAATTTCTGGGGGATAACAAGTACTGGAAGGAGACTGGCTACTTTCAGACTATAGACGATGTTGATAGATAGATGTCCAATTTTTACGTATGCCAATAAAGGTTTTATCTAAATATCTATCTAGATGATGTTGTGAAAACCAATCCGAAAGCTTCCTGAAAAAAATGTTCTGTTTCCACTTTTAACACAAGTGTTTACATTTGTTTACATTGCATTTTTCATCCACATCACTTTTATCATCTGTAGCGTACAAATTGATGGGTTTGATTTTCACGATTCTCTGCTGTAAGCACCACTGCCAATTCACATGGCAGGTTTGAATCTTAGACCAGGCGAACCTAAACTCATTCCCGGAAACCTCAAGCCAGTTAGTTTAAAATCCTGTTGAAGTCAATGGGGAGCAAACTGCCTAACTGCATAGGGGATTGCAAGACTAGTCCAAGGGGGAAAAACATAGCCACATGGAGCAGCATTTTAGACATCTTAATAAAGCACTGGATATCATACAGATACCACAATCTTTGATCAAAGGGAGATACAAAGGGACATCTTAGAGAGGCATGGAAAATATCCCAGTGAAGGCCCTATTATAAAACAAACCCATAGATCAAAACAAAAATTATAGGTTTTCCAGCACACTTGTTGGAAATTTAAATAATGTTTACCTTTGGAAACTTATAAGGGAAAAATTAATGTAATTCTTCAGAAGCAAATGTAAAGAAAATGGGACATTAATGAAACCAACTTACTGTTTTTCTGCATTCTCTCTGCCCCATTGCAGACAAAAGGCAAGTTGACCTTCTCTGTCAAATGCAAAGATAATCATCAAGGCTTTGGGTTATCATCTCCTCTGTCAACAGTATACCTTAAAGAAGCCTGCAGCACACGAGCTACTTTTGACATTTTTAGCTTGGGTCAGGCTTAAACAGCCTCGACATTCTAAACAAGGATTTACACGTTATTCAACAAGGGATTAATTTGTCAGATTTCAGCCATGGGGTTGCAATGAATCCTTTGTAAAACAAACATGGCATACAGCCCCCACCCTGACAACTCTGGGAGAGAAAGCCCATGGTTTTATGTTTGCTTTGCTACTACAATGCTAGATACGGTGAAAAGAATTTGCGCATAATGCCAATGGTGAACCTACATTTTGGGGGCCCTGAAGCTTGACCTGTTATGGGGGACATTTTGCAACCAGCAATGAGGTCTGGATAATGTTATGTTCTTCAGTAGGGTTGTTCCATGACAGATCAGCACAAAGTTTGTAAAATTGTGGAGTAAAGTCACTTCTGAGACCACTCCGGTATTAGGAGCTCTGAAACTTAAGCTTCATTAGTTTGATAGTAGATCCTCTCCTTCATAATGCTCTCACACACACACTGACTGATCTCTTCACTAATTTTCCTTATAGAAAGCAAAAGTAATAGAATCAGAAAAAGACTAGCAAGATAGTTGCATCATTTTAAACCTCTTTGCTTTGTAGCTCTTACTTGTCTTTTCTTGTGGTGCTTTCCCCCATCAGAACATACAAGAGAGTCAATGGTACAACATAAGCTGAAACCTACTCTTAAATTCTGTCCATGGAGTGTTCTTTGCAAAGACACCGCAGTGGCTTGCCAGTTCCTGCCCCAGGTGGACCGCATTTAGTCAGAACTCTCCACTATGACCTGCCTGTCTTGGGTGTCCCTGCATGGCATGGCCCATAGCTTCTCTGAATGGCCAGAGGATTGGAAAAGATCAGTTTATATTCCAATCCCAAAGAAGGGCAGTGCGAAAGAATGCTCCGACTACAGTACAATTGCACTCATCTCACAAGCTAGCAAGGTTATGCTCAAAATCCTACAACGTAGGCTTCAGTGTGTGGACCGAGAACTCCCAGAAGTACAAGCTGGATTTTGAAGGGACAGAGGAACTAGAGACAAAATTGCTAACATGTACTGGATTATGGAGAAAGCCAGAGAGTTCCAGAAAAACATCTACTTCTGCTTCATTGACTAGGCAAAAGCCTTTGAATGTGTGGATCACAGCAAACTATGGCAAGTCCTTAAAGAAATGGGAGTGCCTGACCATCTTATCTATCTGCTGAGAAATCTATCTGTGGGACAGGAAGCAACAGTCAGAACTGGATATGGAACTACTGATTGGTTCAAAATTGGCAAAGGAGTACAACAAGGTTGTATGTTGTCTCCTTGCTTATTTAACTAATATGCAGAATACATCATGCGAAAGGCTGGACTGGAGGAATCCCAAAACTGAATTAAGATTGCCGGGAGAAATATCAGCTGTGCAGATGATACCACTTTGATGGCAGAAAGTCAGTAGGAATGAAAGAACCACTTAATGAGGGTGAAAGAAGAGAGTGCAAAAAATGGTCTGAAGCTCATCATCATAAAAAAAAAACTAAGATCATGGCCACTGGTCCCATCATCTCCTGGCAAATAGAAGGGGAAGATATGGAGGCAGTGACAGATTTTGCTTTCTTGGGCTCCATGACCACTACAGAGGATGACAGCAAAAGACACCTGCTTCTTGGGAGGAAAGCGATGACAGACCTAAACACATATTAAAAACCAGAGACATCACTTAGCGACAAAGGTCCGCATAGTCAAAGCTATGGTTTTTCCAGTAGCGATGTATGGAAGTGAGAACTGGACCATAAAGAAGGCTGACCACTGAAGAATTGATGCTTTTGAATTGTGGTGCTGGAGGAGGCTCTTGAGAGTTCTCTGGACTGCAAGGAGATCAAACCTATCCATTTTGAAGGAAATCCACCCCGACTGCTCACTGGAAGGACAGAACCTGAAGCTGAGGCTCCAATACTTTGGTCATCTCATGAGAAGAGAAGACTCCCTGGAAAAGGCCCTGATATTGGGAAAGTGTGAGGGCAAGAGGAGAAGGGGAGAACAGAGGACGAGATGGTTGGACAGTGTCATCGAAGCTACCAACATGAATTTGACCAAACTCTGGGAGGCAGTGGAAAACAGGAGGGCCTGGTATGCTCTGGTCCATGGGGTCATGAAGAGTCAGACATGACTTAATGATTAAACAACAATTCTTAAATTAAGTACCATAATTAGTATGAGAGAAGGAGGATGCCAGAAAGATCAATTTATTTAAAGTTGGTATGAACTTGTTATTTATTTGAATAAGAAGTACAAAATAGAGCTGAGCTATTTGCCTTATAAAGAATGATATTAAGATATAAATGTATAAAAGTTGTAGGGTCACTGCAAGGACTGAAATGAAGTCTCTCTCTCTCTCTCTCTCTCTCTCCCCCCCCCCCCCCCGTGTGTGTTGCCATGAAAGAGTCTTAGCAAAAGTTTTCAGGCAAGAAACAACAAGTGTAAGCATGAGTCAAGTATTCATAAGACTCACTGACCTCAGTGGGCAAATTAACCTCCGAACACATACTCCAGTAATGACTCTGAAATCAACAACATTTGTAAAATGTGTCTTGGGAAACATTCTGGATACAATTTATATTTTCTTAATTCAACCATTTTAAGATTCCTAATTACAGATACGATTTAATAATTTTTTAAAAATAGCAGAAGATAGCATAAGTGTAGAAGCTAAATGTGTATTACTGTCTTAACATTCAGAAGCTGCATTTTAAAGATTTATCCCTGGAATTTGAATTACAAAATCAATATATGAAAATGTTTCTATAGGCTAGATAACTGAATTAGAATTCTCAGTGTTCAAATTTAGACTGATTTTTCCTTATGCAATCAACGGGGCTAAGATATTTCATGAACACATGGTAACAAAGCAATGCAGTTAATAAAATAATGGTAAAAATGTCTCCCCATAAAATGCCACGAAGATATTGCAGAGTCAAAGCTGCTCTATGTAACAAACCATAACTGTATCTCAGATACTAGGTACTGCAGATTTAATTCTGTCCAAGCCATAGTGAGAAATAAGCTGATGTACACACAAGGAGATAGCTTGCTAAGTGCAAATCTGTTGATAAAACACAATGGCAAAGCAAATATATCATCCTATGGTTGATGGAAACCCCAAAGCTATCCGGTCCATCACACATTAGGTGGCAGCAAATCCAAGTATACTCGGTTGAGAATTGCAGTCAAGGCTGCCTCTTGAATGTGTGTAAAATAGGGTAGGTGTATTTCCAAACTGAGGCTCCAGTGCTTTGGCCATCTCATGAGAAGAGAAGACTCCCTAGAAAAGACCCTGATGTTGGGAAAGTGTGAAGGCAAGAGGAGAAGGGGACGACAGAGGACGAGGCCGTTGGACAGTGTCACCGAAGCAACCAAGATGAATTTGACACAACTCCGGGAGGCCGTGGAAGACAGGAGGGCCTGGCGTGCCTTGGTCCATGGGGTCACGAAGAGTTGGACATGACTTAACGACTAAACAACAACACTTACAAACACAAATTAATCTTACTGACCTTTTCACACATTGTATTTTTAGGTGTAAACCAGTGGTTCCCAACCCTGGGTCCTCAGGTGTTCTTGGATTATAACTCCCAGAAGCCTTCCCCACTAGCTGTGCTGGCTAGGATTTCTGGTAGTTGCAATTCAAGAACATCTAAGAGACTTAAGGTTGGGAACGACTTGTGTAAACTAATTTAAAAAAAAAACCAGAGACATAGTCCAAAGGGAACCCTAAGCTACCTTTTGACCTCATACGAGTCTAACGTATGGTTGTATCACCTACCCTTGCCTTTGGATTGTGTACAACGAGCACATGGCTTCCCCCACCTCTGAGACACATGTTTGCAGTGCATATGTATTCCTCAGCTTGCATCTGTGATGCAGGATGATTCAGGCCTTTGCCAAACCATCTTAATACCATGCAGTCCATATTACAGTGTACAACAAATGCATAACCTGTTTGATACAAGGAAAGAAAGATTTACCCAGTTAAGAATAGTTCTGTCTGGAAGGATAAGGATCTTGTTAAGTAGTTCTGATGTGCATTTTTACTTTTAAATTAAACAGTGTTGCCTTTTTTTTTATTCTCCAAGAATATTTTGTTTGTGACTGTGAATTAACTGCAATTTTTACTCCAGGATTTGTTATATTTTCACTTTTTTAAAAAGGCTGATTGGCTTTTGTCCTCTTTAAGGTCCAAGTCCTGCTTTGTTTTTACTAATTACAGTCAGTCCTTCTGTGAATTTCCAGTTCTTTTTGTTCCACCTCACACTTTTGTGAGTTGTTATTGTTGCTTTGAAGTGGTACATATTGTTTTACCGATATTGTAAGATGGCATTGAACATGGATACCTTTCAGACCTTTGATGATGTGTTTTCAGATCATCATGCATAGCATGATGGGTTTAATGCATTCCTATGTGCTTTTTCTTTTCGCATAGCAACAAATCCAGATAGTGACGATTTTTCCAGAACAGATTATCATCGCTATGCCGGGCACCACTGTAATTTGTTTGTAATCTGGTTTGAGTTTAAAGAATGATAGGCTACACAAATATTGAAAGCAAAAAAGCAGCATCAGAACTACATGACTCAATAATGGGGGGCAAATTCTGTGCTGCAACAAATGGTGAACTACCTTAAGGTCTCTGGCAAATTGACTCCTCCCTTACCTGGAGATAATCCAGATGTGGCATCTTTGCTAAAAATTCAGCTGACTATAAAGAAATATTATACTTGCTTTGACACTTGGTCTCTGTTAGAGATTATTCGTTTACAAATATGAATATCCCTGCACAGCTGGACTCAACAAGGGGCCACCCCCTGCGGCTAGCCCATCCACTTATCTGTCTGGTGGCAGCAGCAGCCTTGCTCATCTTTCCAATTGCTCCTGGACCTCTGCTGTCTTCCTGCTCAGCTAACAACTCAACAACCATGCAGGGAGACTCGTCCTCCCTCCCACTGCCTGGAGTGGCCAGGTGAGCGGGAAGAGAGTGGCACTCCGGGAGTACCGTATTTTTCCCGTGTATAAGACACACCCATGTATAAGATGCCCCCCCACTTTTCTAATCCAAAATTAAGAAATGTAAGTGGGGCTTAGCAAGTGCAGGGGGAAATGGAACAAAGCTGCATTCCCCTCCACTTGTTTTTGTTCTCTCCTCAGCTTACTTCCGTGTACAAGATGACTCTCAATTTTCAGTCTAAAGATTTTACACAAAAGTATAGTCTTATACACAGGTAAAATATGGTAATTAGAAGGATGAGTGAGGCTGCCACCCCCACCGGACATGTGAGTGGATGGGCCGGCTGCAGAGGCTGGCCCCTCGTTAAGTCCAATTGTGTGGGAATATTCATATTTGTATACAAATACTGCCATCTCTAGGACTGCAGGGCCAGCCCTACCATGAGCACAGTGGCAGAGGCACCTACTCCTGGCAGCAGATTTAGAGTATTAAAAAGGTCAGCAGTTTGTTGGTAATTGATTATTATTGTTGCATTTTAATTGCCAGAGACAGGGAGAGAGTCTTTTGAAAGTTTCTGCCTCGTGGGACAAAATAATTTGGCTGGCTTTGAATAACATGCATCTTGGCATGGTTGGGTGGGAGATAACATTTGTGGTTCTGCCTCAGGCAGCAAAATGTTGTAGGCCAGGCCATTATACCAAAAGTCTCCAAGGATGGTCAAAAAGATGGAGGAACACCATCAGACCCTCAACTTCAACATCCCACAATCGAAATAGCAAGATATGTTTTCCAAATGTATCCACTGTTATAGGTAGGGTCGTAACATCACAGAGCCACTCTACAGTGATAGGTTTCAGGTGTGACGGCGTTGCCCTATAAATAATTACATCTGACAAAGAGAAGGTGGTGAAACAATGTCTCCTACTGTTATTATTCAGAAGTTATAAATCCTGGCACAAGGCACATAATATGCATTCCTTGCATATTCCCAAAGAAGGGCAGGAACATGCTGGATTAATCACCAAAACAGGAGTCATGTGATGCAAGTGCTGTTCCTAATTAGCTGAGTCAGGCAGAAGATCTTAAGGTGAAAGGAAATGATTCAGAACCCAGAAGAGAGAGGAGAATAAGGTGTAAGTGAAGACCAGTCATAAAGGATGAGACTGCCCGGCTGCCACCAAGTCTTAGGGAGAAAAAAAAAGGAAACCTAGAGAGCAGTGAATGAATGAATGTGAGGTCACTAAGGCAGCATGACGTGAACCGCTGGAGCTTTGTAGAAACAAAGAGCCATTTAGAAATTCCAGAAGGATCACATGTTCCTCTCTCAGCACTTATACACATGAAAAGAGTCATGCATCCCATTAAAGATAGTGGGAGGGGAACCTGTAATCTTCTGTAAATTGTAGGATTCCAAATCTCATTTGTCCAAGCTAGCCTGGCCTGTGGCCGAGGTGATGGGAACTGTAGCCTGAATACATCTGGAGGGCCACTGTTTGCCTTCTCCAGCCACACACCAAAGATGGAAAAAGAGCAACTGTATCCGCAGCAACAACCATTGCTTCACATCCTATCTTGCCCCATTAGCAACTAGTGAATCTTCACCTACTACAGCTACTTTACATGCATAAAGTGGCTATAGTATATATAAAGTTATTCCTCACTTAAGTCGGTGGGGAATTACTTTATATCTTTATATGTGACACCAGCAGGAAATTATATACTGTATATAAAATCTGCTGCTCTGCCTTAGGCAGCAAAATGTTGTGGGCCAGGCCAGGTACAAAGCCTACCTATATATTCTCCTGGTCATGTTTTATTGAAAGAACGCAGTATTTCAGAACTTCTAACTTCAGTGGAGAATAACTACATTCAGGCCTGCGTTGTCTTAAGTATGAATTTCTAAGCAGTGTTTGAAAAGTTCATTTTAAAAAAATCTTTAGCTACAGTTCAAAGGCCCCTCAATAGTACTTTAGCTTTCATTATTGTAGGTTTTTTAAAAAATCATCTTTACTTTTTTGGTATTCTAATTATTCACTTGAAAACAACATCAGAACACTTCTAGCCTGTAGTAGAAAACACAACCAAGTAGTGAGTACACACACCCTTTAATGTGAAAAGTAACTAAAAATATACAGAAACAAATTTGTACCACAAAAGGAGGGACAGTAGTCCTTTTCAGTCATAATATAACTTAGTTATGCCTTAATATATTCTAAAAATGAAGTAACTGCTGATAATTTATTGTTTGTAATACATGGTTTCCAACCTTTACAGTGATCTGATGCAAAGTATGCTGAAATTGGTAGATGAAGTACCCCCCCCCCCGGCTGTTTGCAGGGTAGAACCTTTTAAGACTATTGAGAGATTCTTTTTCCACATTGTCGGCAATCTAATTCTGATTTACTTGAAAGCAAAAAGGAAAGGGAAGTTTAACACACAAGATTTATTATGATCCTACAATGCTTTTCTCAATATTCAGGACTCTCCTATGGTGTTTATTCACAACTGACTTCGATTCAGCCAATATATATTTCAAACACTGATTTAAAATATCCTTCCTGCAGCTTCACTCTATTTTATTTCTTCTTTTTAATCTGAGGGAATTTGTGATTGAGATCATTTACTGTCTCTAAAGAGCCCGATGGTCAATTTATTTTTTTGGCTGTGAAAAGTGCACATTGAAGATTTTAACTACTTATTTCTTGTAATTTGTAATAATCAAATAATAATATAAAAACTCCTTTGAAATAAAACTGCCTACTCTCCAGTGCTTGCCATGGGCTACACTAGTTTCTAAATTGAGCTGTGTGGGGGGGGAAACAGGAAGTGCTCCAATCCATACTACCAAGGTAGATTGGTTGTCCTGTAACATCTAAGGCAAAAAAAAAATCCTATTAAAAGTGAGAAATCCAATTTTTCATCAAACAATGCCTGAAATAAACAATGGGGGCCTCTGGAAAGACTTGGGTGGGGGTCACAAGGAGTCCACAGGTCGCAGGTGCCATGGAACTTTGTTTTTTTTTTGGTGCACTGTACACAGCTACCCCTTTGGAAATTGGTGTTGTTGTTGTCAAAAAGGCAATGATGTATGTTTGATGGTCATTGCAGGAAACGACTTACAGTAAGTAGGTCTCCAATGGAAAAAAAACTGATAGTTCCTCCAGTCCTAAAAGAAAATGTCCTTAAAAGCCATGTGTTCAACTCAGTTTCAGTCCAAAAGGGGGATTTGGGGTACAGGGAAAAGGCAACAATTTTCAAATATTTAATTAGTATTATCTTTTTCCTCTCGCTTGGATTTTCTGTCTCGGAAATAAAAAAAAAATTAAGAGCTATATTTAAAAACAAACACTGTCCTTTTGATTCTCTCTATAGGTTAGAAATAACAATAAGTACATATACCCCTTCTCAAGAATGGAAATCAGCTACATGCTCTGCGGAACAGGAATGAATAAGGACCATTTATTCTAAAAAGCCATCAAAAGAGGATAATTAATTTTCCAGAAAAGCTCTCTGAGCACATTTGACAAATATTTCAAATGCAAGTACTTCAAACATGTATTCCCCGAAGTGTGTGTATGTGTGTGTGTGTGTGGGGGGGGGGAGTTTAATACTGCACTTTGTAACAAAAACTAGTTCCACTGAAAGAAGCACACACATCAAACCCAGATTAAAATTGTATCACTGTTCTGTGTTCATGAAACATAAGGTCCCTTATAATTGGATATAAGCAGAAAAATCTGCCTTTAAATGCAAAGTTAATTAAATCATTCAAGTACATGAATAAAGTCATTTGCAAGTCTAATAAATCCTTTCAGCCAAAGCTAATTGCAGCTGCTACCAAGCAAAATACCTGCTACTGCTTTATGTTATCTCATAGAACAGACTTTCCTTGGGCATAACATAAGAGCAGCATCATTGTACTCTCTTGCAGAAGGACATTAGCTTTTATCAAATTAAAACTTTCGGAGAGTGAAACAATCTGACTATGCTCTAGCATGGATATTGCAAATGTCAACATTATCTTTATCCTGATGTTCATTTTATTCTTGACTGAGAATAGCAATCTTAGTGTCAATAAATTTGTAAAGAGATGCCTATCTGTAGTTAAAATCCCAGCATTGGTGAAAAAAATGCTTATATGGGCCACTTTTTTTATAATACTGTACTGTGCACTTGCTCTTGGCTGTGGTGTGTGTTAGCACATCTTCCACTGTTTGGAAATTTTACACTGCAATCCCCAGAAGCTTGACTGGTTGTCTCCAGGACCTGAAGTAAATGTGCGTAAAGAAACCAATTCCAAACTCTGTCTCTGTATGTCCAACACACCACAAGTAGTACAAGAATGACCTAGTTTTACTGATCAAAATCTCCCAGGATGTCAAGGCTAGGCAGTGGCTGTGAGGATCCTCCTTCTGTTGGTTGCTCTACAATGGTGGCTCCCCAGCTGCTCTCTCCCAAGGTTTTTGGACTTTACTCATAGTACCCAGGAGCCCCAATCGTCATGGCCAATAAGCCTGGATTCTCTGGTCTGATCCTAAAACCCAAGATTTGGGAGCATTGTTCTAAAATTTATTTTATTTATTTACTTACTTACTTGGTTTTTATACTGCCCATCTGGCTGCAAGGCCACTCTGGGCGGTTTACACAATTAAACAGTGAACAACAGTTAAAACAAAAAAAAAATTGATATAAAATCAAAATTAAACACAGATACATCAAAAAAATTAAATAATAATAACTAAAATGATATAAAAGCAAGGTGACAGCACTGATAATGTAAGTGTTAAGAGCACCACTGTATTAGGATGTTATTAGGTCTGGAAAGGCCTACCTACAAAGACATGTTTTTAACAATTGCTTAAAAGTTCCCAGTGAAGGATCCAGATGAATTTCAGGCATGAGGCTGTTCCAAAGTTGGGGAGCGACCACCAAGAAGGCCCAGTTTCTAGTCCTCACTTTCCGGGCCTCTCTCGGGGTCAATACTCTTAACCACCCGGCCTGGGAGAATTGTGAAGGACAAGCAGATCTACTCAGGAGGAGGCATTCTGCCAGGTATTGAGGTCCTAAACCATTTAGGGCCTTATAAGTTAACACCATCACCTTGAGGCTGGCACAGAAATACACAGCTAACCAGTGCAGGGCAGCCAGAGTAGGAAAAAACTGTTGATATTTCTTTCCACCTCTCAGTAGTCTGGCCGCCATGTTCTGGACCTGCTGAAATCAGCACCACGGGCAGCCTCATATAGAGAGCATTACAGGTGTCTAATCTCAAGACTACCATAGAATTAGATCCAGGGCTACACCCAAGCTGCGAACCTCATCCTTAGCAGAAAGCGCAATCCCCCCTAAAGCACCCAGACGACAAACACTGGGGGAACCAACCAAAGGACTTCCGTCTTGCCCTCGTAAATGTACAGTGGGGTCTTGACTTGAGAACTTAATCTGTATTGGAAGGCGGTTCTCAAGTCAAATCTGCATTTCCCATAGTAATGCATTGAAAACCATTTGATCCGTATCTGCTCTTTTCCGTCCATAGAAACTAATGGGAAGCTGCTATTCCACCTTTGACCACTAGAGGGGGATATTTTGTTTCTTTTTTTCTTAGGTCAAGAAAGGTTCAGGGAAGGCAGGGAAAATACAGTCCAGGCAGTACAAGTACCAGGCAGTCTGAAGACTGTCTCCCAATCCACTCTCTAAACGCGGGGAGGAGTGAGGAAGCAGACAGGCACCCTTTTCACTGGCCAACAGTTAACTGAAAATTCACATTTTGCACTTTCCCTGCCTCCCACATGGTTTTTTTCAGTTCTTAACTCAAATCTAAGTACTTAAGTCAAGTCAATATTTTCCTATGAGAGCGGTTCTTAAGTCAAAATGTTCTTAACTCAAGCCGTTCTTAAGTCAAGACCCCACTGTACAAGAAACAATATACATCGCTGTTCTGTGTCAACCAGATTACGAAGACTGTCCAAGCACAACATTTCGTAGACCCTACTGACCAAACACTGAGGCTGCTGCTACATCACATTTCTTTGTAGGCCAGAACAGGATAGAACTCAAACAGGCCCTAATGGTTCCTGATTCAAATCTAGGTGTTTTTGACATATAGAAGGTGACTGAAAATGTTCACAACTAAATATTACTAAATATTAGTAAAGTGGGTTCCCCCCCATAACATATTTATAATATATCCCCCAACTCTGTACCTTCCAGATGTTTTGGACTACAGTTCCCATCATTCCCTCTTACTGGCTTGTTACCTGGGTTATGGGGCTGTAATCCAACGTTTATGGAAGTTGGAGAAGTCTCTGCTCAGTTATTTGCTTAGCAATAGCTTGTCCTTCACTGGTTTCATGAGAAAACTGACCATCACAGTTTCCTTTTAAAAACAGCAGCAAATAACTTGAGTGTTCAATAGAAGGATCTTACTCTGATTCACTCTCAAGTATCCTTTACTGTTATTCATCGTTTTTCTACCAACCAGTAAACTGCCTAATTTTAAATAAGGACTTAAGATAGAAGTCATCCGATTGAACTGAGCCTTGGAATGTCTCCTGAAGGCCATGCTTTGGCTCCCCAATCTCTGGAACAGTGGTTCCCAACCTTGGGTCCCCAGATGTTTTGGATTGCAACTCTCAGAAATCCTAGTCAACACAGCAAGTGGGGAAGGTGTCTGGGAGTTTTAGTGGAAGAACACCTGGACCCAGCCTCTTGAACGTGAAGGCATGTTTCAAATTTGCACTGGTTATCTTTGCATGACATGCAAGAAAATAACCCAAACCAGACCAACCCCCATTTAACTATGTTCTTGGTAGCGTTCCCTCAAACCCTGAAGTTCTCACTCCTGGAGTCTTACTGAAACTTGTGTAACTTTTGAAAGCAGAAAATATTTTTATTCAAAAAAGTTTGTGGTGGTCTGGGAAGCAGCATATTTATTAATGTATTACAACTGGCTCACAGTACCTGATTTGACTTTTTCAGTCCAGTTCATTTTTTACATGAAAAGACTGTACTTCCCAAGCAATCTAAGTTTTAACCAACCTACAAACATGTGCTGTGAGACACATTAAAAACTGCTCGAGTCATACTAGAAAGGTAGACATTGTTGCCAAATGGCATTGAGAAGGGATGTTAATTTACCACATTTGTACTTTAAATGACAAGACCCCATTAGTCTACGTCATATCCTTCTTCCAGTTTCTATAGCAAATTGGTGACCTTACAAAGTGGCCCATTGAAGTGCTCTTGTGGCTCCTGAAATTTATGGCTGGGCTCTCCTTTCCAACAGGAAATGCCTCCAAAAAATTGACTACAGAATAGCCTGATAACATCAGCAAGAAGGTTACTCAGCGTATGCTCCGTCCCCATGCATCCCCTGGGACCCAAATGCAACAGAAGTGCCAGCATTCTTTTGCTCTCCTCGAGACAATTGAAGCACAAGCAGAACAATAATAAAGACCCGTGTCCAGGCTGTTAGGGTAGGAATGGGGATGTAAATCAGCCATTCTGGTTGCCGCCTTATTATCTTCTCTGAAGTGTCAGATGTTTGCAAAGCAAATATGTACCGTATCTGAATCGGCAGTCCTCATGGCAAGTATTTCATCAATGTCATTGTCTCCGATGAGTCTATTGATTCCACCGTAGGAATTCCCCACTGCCCTAGACTTTTTGGCAAAGTCTCCTTCCCAACCCATTCTCAATTACTAGCACTTAACAATAGGACAGCCACCGATACTCCTAGGTACAGCCCTTTATTGAGGTCATCATGGGATAGGGGGAATGGAATTTGTAGTCTGGCTGGAGCCATGCAGGGGGGGGGGAGAACTGCCCAGAGGGAGGCTAAAAATTGGTCCAGGTCCAGTTAAAACCATAAGAGAGCTACCGCCATTTCAGGTTAACATGAGAAAAGACGACTTCATCTATAAAATAGTTGAAAGAACTGAAGGCAGAATTCCAATGTTCTGACTTCAGCTGGTTCACCCTTGATACTGTAATGATTGTATAAGCAACATTTTCAACTAACAGGCTATGCTGTTTCAGATTTCTGCTGCTTAACTGCTTTCTCTGCTTTATTAGCTAACGCCTGTTGCATAATGTAATAAATTGCGCTAGAATAGGCCCATGAACTCAATGGGGATTTGATGACTCAGCTGGTCCATAAGTCCCATTGATTCAAATGGGCCTACTCAAACAGCGAATTACTATGCTAAAGTAAATTACAGTTTGAGTAGGCCCATTTGAATCCATGGAAATTATGAAGAAGAAGAATCCCCATTGACTTAATGAGCCTACTCTATTGCTATTTAATACACTAAGCAACAGGATTTTGACCATTGTTGTGTGTACACGTGTATGATAGGGCCTGTGCTGGTGGTCAATCAGCAGATTATTGAACAAAGGTTATTCCTCTATATGAGGATTATAATATCTGACGTGCTTCTTATGCCAATATGCTAATAATATGACTAGGATGAGAAAGTTTTATTCATGTCTCTCTTTGGCGCAAGTAGCTAAATTGAACATCATTCTAACATCTGTTAGCTAGCTGAAAGGGAGGGGGGGAAATCTCCAAGAAGGCTTTCTTTTTCATTTTTGTGTTATGTCATCCATTTCTGAAAGAAAGCATCTAACAAATGATTTTGATTAACGAAAGAGGGGTATATGAACATTTAGTGTTATATCATGATTCGGTTTTTTTAACCTAGCATTTCTATACTTTTTGTCTGTCAAGTTGCCCATGACATTTCTCATCCAATAGTGTCATAAGGGCTGCTGTCAGCAGCCAATCAGAACAGCCAAAAGGGGGGATCATGGATTTTAAAACTATGAAGCAGCTTGGATTGCTTGGAACCAAGTGAAGTGTGGTCTCTTTTTCCTTCACTCATTCCTGGTGGATGCACCAGCTCTTGGTGCCTTATATCGTGGATGGTCCTGGCTTCCTGACTCGATGCCTCCATCTTGGATTCTTTTTTTTTTTTGTCTTGATATTTTTTCTTACTTTCCTGTTTTGTTTTGTTTTTTGTTTCTTTGGTTTTTTTTAAAGTTTTTTGCTGCTTCCAGGAGGTAGCCTGCCAGTCCCAGTGTGCTTCTTTGGGATTAGTCTTAGAAACCTCCTACCCACCCATCCACTGACCCATCCAATTTATATGGCTGGTTGCCTAGCTTGCTTGCTGGACTCAAAGAAGATAAGTTTTGGGTCGTTTGATCGGGGGGTTTTCAGAGAGGGGATTAGTTTGTTTGTTTTTTAAGTTTCATTACCCCCCCCAAAGTGGGTGTTTTCCATGTCTGATTAATTTTTAAAACTTTGTTCCTTCTTTAATTTTCTGTGTATTTATTGTTATATATATATTTTGTGGGGGACTGTTTTGTTTGGTGGTGGTTGGTTGTAGTGCTGCCTGCTTTTAGAGTAGATTGATTCTCTGTTGCCCTGCTTTTGCTACAGAAAAACAAGCAAGTGTCAACCAATAGATATAGCAAGAGTATGTGAACAGGATGGCAAATGCAATAAAAATTAGGTGTAGAAGCATGAACGTATAAACACAGATGCTTGTCTAGACCTAGCACTCACCGAGAATCAAAGAAACCAAGAAGAATAATGGGTCTGACTGAATTGCATGGCTCCTGGGAATGCACAAGGGTAACTTCTCTATTTAACAAATGAGTGCAAAGAACAACCAGACTCATGCACAAGACTGTAGCATTTCAACAGAGACAAAAACTTTTATGTTCCAGTTTCCATAAAGATAAGGGATACCTGACCTGACAACAACTCTACTGTTTCACGCAGTCAAGAGCAGTGACATAGCAGATGCAATTATGTAGGACAAGTTTCTAATGCAACCTTAAGTGACTCCTCGTTTATTTATTTATTTATTTATTTATTTTTAAGCAACAGCTGGAAACCAGCAAAACGTCAATAGTCAGACGTGACTTTAATCTTGTCAGCGCTGGGCTTCATTTACTGAATATTATGGGACCTTAAGTTTATGATGACCTTCTCCACTTGTAATCCTCCCTTGTTATCCAACATTTCTTCTTCTTTTCAGTTTTAATTTCATTTATTTATTTTTACAGAAAAAATGTCACGGAGAAAAAGACTGAATATTGCAAGCATGAGGCGCCTTCTGTTTGGAAATGTTCAGGATTTGGATTTTTGAAGAATAGTACTAAGAGGATAAAATCACTTCCATAAAGAAAATATCTTTTTCACAGGTGAAGGAAAACTGATATCAAGAGTGGGCTGTGCTTGGCCTCCTGATATTTTTGGTCTACAACTACCAGCAGTGTGGTAGTTGCAGAAGTGGCTTGGAGCCATGTTGTTAGCCGCCTAGAGTGGTCTTAACCAACTAGATAAGCGGGATATTAAATAAATAAATAAATAAATAAATAAATAAATAAATAAATAAATAAATAAATAAATAAATAAATAAATAAATAACCTGCATTGCCAGTAGTGGGATATGACAGGAGCAGCAGCTCAGGAGCACCTGAAAGAACTCCATCTCCTCTCTGACATATCTTGTGAAGCTCTGATCCTGCTTTCATTCAACCAAGTTCCAGCATGCTCATGTTAAGACACTCCACACTTACCAAAATATTCTAGCCTTTTATACATTTTAGGATTTGCTGGTCTTCATTCACTCATCCTTGTACTATTTCCTCTGTCATCCAATGAAGCAGGCAAGCTATGCCTATAGGTCTATCTTTGTCTGTTTTAATTTACAAGGAAAAAAAAGTTATAGATGGGAAACTACCTAATTGAAACTGGGATCAAATCATATTTATTTCCCATCAGAAAACCAAGCAGTTTCCATTGCAATATGAAAACCATTTATTGTTAATATATTTTCTTTTCTTTCTCCAGGTAATTGTCTCGCTGTGGTCTGAAGTGAAAAAATAGTTCAAGATAGTTCTTTGGAAGAGGTCTTGACCTCTTCCCTGGTGCAAGCCTCAGCAAGATGGCCTTGTGTAGCTCCTCTCACTCCCTGCCCTGAGGCTGGCTGCTGAGGTAATGCACCACAAACACAAATATTTCTATGCCAAACTTAGTGGAAGGTGACTATCCTTTGGACCAAACCAAATTGCCACCCACACAGAATGGAGGTGTAGGAGATTGTAGAATTCACTGCACAGCAAAATCATGGCATGAGATATGGAATAGAAGCCCTGTCGGTAAGGACATGAGAATTAGTTTTTACTCTCTGTTTGTTTTCTGCTTTTTTGCACTCTTTGGGGAATCTCAGTGGGGAAAAGGTATGGCATAACTCCTGAGCGTGGTCTCCATTTGAACACACACACCCCAAATCTTACTGAAGATGCTTTTTCATGAAGATGTTGGAATATACAGTACTAAAAGAGACAGAAAAGAGCAAGGGAAAGAATGGAGAGAGAAGCAGATTTTTATTTCTGCAACTTCCTAAAATACAGATGTTTCTGGAGTATCACATGAAACAGCAACAGGCTATAGTTGCCTAGACATTCAGGTCTGAATAGTGGAAGATTGGCTGTTTCATGATCTCACTTGTTGCTTCTAGTCCTGGCGACCTGCCACATTTTCCACGCCTTACTTGTTTTACAAGGATTCTAAAGCATATATACAAAAACCAGCAATAACCACAAGGGCCTTTTAATTTATCATCCGTAAACCATAAACGACTTGAGTCCAGGCTATTTTCAAGACTATATTCTCCAATACTAGCCGTCCTGGGCTTTGAGATCTGCATGTTAATTAAGCACATATAGTATCGAATCGTTAGTAAGTTCATCTATGAAAAGCAAGATGGTTTTTAGATACATGGTCAACTAGTTATTTTTGGGAGCTGCCTGGCAGCTGCCAATGTCCCCATCAGCTGTGCTTGTGCTGGCAATGGGACAGAGAGGAGGGTCTCCTCTGCTGATTTTAATCACAGAGAAGGCCCATATAGGGAGATATGGTCCTTCAGGTAGCCTGGCCCCAAGCTGTATAGGGCTTCATAGGTAATGACCAGGGCTTTGAATTGGGCCTGGAAATGGACTGGTGGCCAGTGCAGTTCTTGTAACAGGTGCGTTATAGGCTCCCTGTGGCTGGTCCCACTAAGTAGTCTGGCTTCAGAGTTTTGCACCAGCTGAAGTTTCTGAACCGTCTTCAAAGGCAGCCCCACATAGAGTGTGTTACAGTAATCCAAACGGGATGCAACTAAGGCATGTGTCACTGTAGCCAAATCAACCAAATCGGACATCTCAAGGAATTGGTGCAGCACTCCTGGCTGCTGTCAAAACCTGGACATCCAGGCTCAGGGATGAACCCAGGAGTACACCCTGTTATGCTGCTCTTAATTTCTAAGTTGAAAATCCATAGATCCCAAGTTACATCCTCAACTTTCTTTCCTGCATTTCAAAGTCCATACATTTCCTAAAGAAGCAATTAGCACAAAAAAAGTTTAAAAATTCTTTATATTCCGCCTTTAGTCTTCACATATGCAAGCACCTGTCTGCCACACTTTCTGTGATATTGGCTTTCGATCCACTCTAGAAATAAAGTGGAAAGATACATTTACCATCAATACCAACTAATTACATAGTATGTTTGATTCACTTTACTGGCCCCCCAGGGCAGGTTATGGAAACAGTCAACACAATTCCATTCCATAAAAGCACAACATTCTATAGGGCAGTTACCTCAATTTGCTTCCATGGAAGAGTGTGGAAAAACCCAGCTTAACTTGAAGCAAGTGTTTTGAGTATCTTACAGGGTTATTGACAATGTTATTATACCTGCTGCACAAACAGTTTTAGACGTCACCGTTTAGTTCCATTTTGTATTTTGGAGGCTCTCCTGGGCTTGAAGGCAGGTCACTGAGAGCACAAGGTCAGTATCTGGAGCTGGGAAGGAAAGCAGCTGTTGAGAATTTTCCTGTGGCTTTTAGAAATCACAAGTCAAGCCTCCAAGTGACAGCCCTACCGCCTGTTCCCATCCATGACATGAGTCTAGAAGGCAAAGCAGTCAGAAGTGCTGAAGTAGCCCAAAGGCTGACAGCTGGTCTTGCACATGTTCACTTAGCAACGATTCACACTGATGTCAGTGGAACTTACCTATTAGCATGCTTAGGATTGCAAACTGGCATGCTGTTTACTTAGCGCATACTCAATAGCTATGTTGGTCTCCAGTCTATGGCTTCTCTTGCTCAAAGGGCACAATCCCAGTGAAGTTTCGCTAACATTTCTGATTTCTAACTGGACGTGTCCATTTGAGTGGCAACCAATGGAAAGCAATATTGCCCTGTAGAGATGCAGAGATAAGAGCATTCCCTCTTTCACCCAATCGTCTGATCACCCATATGATGACTCTGCTCTCTGCAATGTACTTCCACCATTCAAATTCCTTCACAGTTCAGGTAACGAAGGAGCAGGCACAGAAATGTTGCCTGCAATGTGTCAGGCTGGATCCAAATTATGGCAGCCCTGACAGGGTTTTCCAATTGTGTCAGATATTTAATGAGAGGTTTTAGCATTGCCTCCCCCTGGTGAATTTCTGTAGCCATGTGGGGATTGAACCCTCTATATTGGACTAGCTGTGAGACACAAAAATACAGATATGATAAAGAATAATAATAATAGGTAAGTATCCGTTGCTGGGAAAGCTGTGTTAGCGTGTTGCAGCAAAGTTGTGTGAGGCACTTTCATTGTACTACGAGATTTTATAAACACACAGTCTGCTTCTTCAGATGCCACGAGTTACAGGGCGTATATCCAGTGAGCACAAAGACAGATAAGAATACTGTTCCATCTTCCTATTTTGCTTGAAAGAACAAAAAGGATCTAAGGGGGTGGAGGAAAAAACCAGGTTTTCATGCAAACACTCTAACATAGGTCTGTTTGCTCAGTACAGTGGCTGGCACAGTGGTGTCACAACAGAGAGAGTGAAAAATTGTTCAGTCTTATTTCTATTTGCTAACTTACAGAAGTCTTCTAAAGCACACGTGATATTGGGGGAATGGGAAGACTTTCCTAATCTAATTTATTTTATTGCTAATTCACCACCACTACACAATCTAACTCTGTATGTAATTTGATCCTCTGTTCAGCAAAACCAGACTGTCTGCAATCCAGTTAACAAAACTGGGAGGTGCATCTTTTGGAGAATTTGGTTAATTCATTTTATAGTTAGCAGAATATCAGGTACAAACAACTGCACAGAGGCAGTGTGTGACAAAAACTTAAGTCTCAGTAGCCTGCGTCTTTTCACAGTGACTAACACTTTACATCACACTGCAAGCATATCAAGTGGGGAAAACGTATCTTTACTTACAATTGCTGTCTGTAGTTACAGTTGGTAGAAAAACCTTAAAATGGCTTCTCCACATGTAGGAATGACCCTGCCATGCTTTCTGCATGCTTGGAGGTCAGTTAAGGTGGTACCAAACTAACAAAAAACAGAAGTAAGGCAAAAAAAAAAAAAAACAGGAAGAGAGGAGTGGCAAGCCAGAGACAGAAAAAAATGACTTTACCAATAGATTAATGGAAAAGAAGAATCCCTTTGGGTCTTAAAAGCCCCTGTCCCTAAAAGCCTCTACCCAGTGCTAGAAAGTATGCAAGATTGTTATTATCTCAACAGGATCTGCCCCAGTATCTTCCACCAGAGTTGGCTGCCTCACTTTGCTCCTCCTAATTAAGCCAGGAGGCAAGAGAATGGAAATGGTAGCTGCATCAGTGGCAATTGGCCCCAATCTACTTTGAGTGGTATGATGTGCCCTGCCCCATCCATTTCTATTCTCTCTTCAGAATGATCTGACTGTTAAAGTAGCTGCCGCCAGTTTTCATATTTGCCTGATATGCATTTAGAATCGATCACAGTATGAGTCGTGTGCTGTAATTATGCAAGAATTAACTCCAGAAGAAAATGCACAGACTTCTTGTACACAAATAGAAGTTAGATTTATTATCTGATAGAAGCCACAGAGGCCTGAGGTCTCCTGCCACCCCATAATTATTGCTGTCTTGCCTCTTTGAATTGACACTCCCCCGCCCTTCAATCCCTCCAATCCCTGAAGGGAGATGAGGAGATAAGGTGCACATCCTTGCAGAAAAGGGGGAGGCGAGGCTGCCCCTGATGCTCTGCCATCTGACGGGGCCACCCTCTGCCTAACGGATGGGTCGGCTCTAGATAGAAATCAGCACAGCGACACAGAAGCCAGAGCAGATTTAAACGAGACTGCAGTTCTGCCCTGGAAAAGCTGAAGAGGTTAAACTGACAACTGGTGAGCTGGTTAGGCATGAGTCCCTTGTGTTTGTTTAGGAGGCTTAGTCAATGAGCAGCTGCAGTCTGCCCGGGGTTGATCCACATATTTTCACAATTCACCAAGCACCGCTGGGATTCCCAACCACCACGTCCCCCTCTTTTCAGCCTTCCAATTGTCTCACCTGTTTGTTTGTTTGGGTTTTTAAAAACCTTTTAGCTATTTGCAGTCCATTTCTGGTTCAGTAAACCTGCAAAGGTGGTAGCATTAGTTCTGCTGAAAGAAATCTGCCACTGAAGTCTTTTCATGCTCCCCGTACAATGTAATTGCTCGGCTCATTAAAACCAAGAGACTGACAGATGAAAGGGAGACAGATTAGCTAAAGGAGGCCATTTAGGGCTGGGCAGTTTGGGTTTTTTTCTTTGTGTGCTATAATGATTTTTTTCTTTTTCTAAGAGAAAGAAAAATGTCAAACATAAGGGGGGAAAGGGGGTGGGTGGGTTTGCAAGCAAGTTTTATAAACAGATGAATTACTTTGTTTGATTAGACCACTGCTCAGTCTCATATAAGGTGGCTGTTCTCTCCGGCAGTGGGCAGCCAGATCCTTCCTGGAATCTCATGAGCATTACAGTATGTGATATAGATTGCCATCTGCTTTGTTCTGTTTGTTTTGGTTTTGTACAGCAAATCTCGATAAAAGTTGCATTTCTTTGGTTATTTTTAAACAGCTGCTGACAGAACTGTCCTCAATGGATTTTTTTTTAAAATCAGGACCAGCCCTATGGTTACAAAAAGAAAAGCAGCCACACTTCTGACAGCAAATAGTTGGGACAGCAGCTGAGTCTCTCAACCATTCCTCCCTCTTCAGAACACAAATCGGTTTGCTACACAGGCAGTCTTCATCTCCTGAGCTTGTCCTCTCCCCTCAGATGTGGTGGTGGAGGACTTTTATCCCATTACTTGTATTGTGACTTCCCAGTATGTTGTAGTGTAAAGAGTGATGGACTAGGACTCTGAAGAACAGAGTTCGAATCGCCATTCAGCCCTAGAAACTGAATGGGAGAGTGGAACTGGTAAACCACTCCTCAGATATCTCACTTACCTTGAAAACCATATTAGGGTCTCTATAAGTTGCTTCAGACTTGACAGCACAGAACACATAGACTAGTATTCTATTAAAAGTTTGGGCAATGGTTCAGTCATCTCCTGTATGTGGAACAGGAAGAGAGGCCATCCTGTCTTTTGCTTCGGACAGCAAAGTGTGTTGAGCTGGATCAGCGTATAAACTAGCCTCATTCAACCAAGTGTTTCAGACTATCACTCCTATCAGCTGTATCCTGTATCATTGAAGGTCAGAGATAATAGGGTGAACAGCCAGCAGAAACCAACTTGAGGAAGATTGATCTGAACTTTCAGAGTCACCTATGGGAGAAAGGTGGCATAGAAGTGAAATACTATGAACAAACAAATGAACGAACAAATGAATGAATGAATGAATGAATGAAATCATTTTTCTTGGCCAAATTTCATAAGTGGCTTTTTTGTCTGCTGATAATGTTCAAAGGAGATTCCCTTTGAACCCAAGATATTTTCCTGAGTGAGGGCTTGATCATACTGCTGATTTGTATCAGTTTCAGTTCCAATATATTTTAAATTGATTTATAGTCATGTGGTTTTTTGCACCACTAGGCACATTCACTTTGCAAATTATTACTCCCCACTCCATAAAGAGGGGGCTTAAAACTGCTTCAGTAAACTACAGGTGAAATTTTTAATCATTTCATTAACAGGCATGTTTGCAGACATGTTTTCAATGTTCTGATCAGTTCAGAATTGCTGCATTTCAGGCTTTGTCCTGTACCCACCTGCCCTCGTGCTGGTTGCCTCCCAGAGCCACCTGCTGCTACTGCTGTGGGCTTGTCTGTAATTTTTTTTATTTTCACAAAGTGAAGAAGCTCTTGATATTGTAAATGTCATAGAATCATAGAATAATTGAGTTGGAAGGGACCTACAAGCCCATTGAATGCAGTCCCCTGCTCAATACAGAGATCCAAATCAAAGCAGATTTGACAGATGGCTATCTAATTTTCTCTTAAATCTCTCCAGCGTTTGAGTGCTCACCACATCCCAAGGTAAATGGTTCCATTGCCATACTGCTCTAACAGTTAAGAACTGCTCTCTGGTCACTTTCACTTCCTGAGTGGAGGAGGGAGCACTTTCCCCTTACTTTCTCTGCTGGCGCATCAATTTCCACTATCATGTCAGACTATCACTATCCCACTTGGGGGGGGGGCTGTTAAAAAATTAAAACCAAGCCAGAAGCAGTGGGTGACTGTGGGAGCAGCCAGCGTGAGGCAGCAGATACAATTTATACTGACATAGGCATTCACATATGCCAAACAAATGAAAAATAAATTGAATTTATATCCATGTTAAAATAAATGATCCTCTGCTAGCCCAGTAAAATATCTTGCTTCCATTTTTTAAAAAAAGCATTCTGGGCAAAAATAAATCCATGCTTCTGTGTGTGTCATGTAACTGAGATTTTAAAAATGAAACCCAATTCAACAGCAATTGTTATTGCCAGTGTGAAGATGAAGATAGTCGTCTCCATATTCCGCTGACAAAATTCAACCTGTCTGGCAGTCGAACCTTTCTTCTGGGAATGAGCAAGCTTCCTGTGTTGTGCTTGAAGGCAGCAAGCCAGCGGAAGGGCATAAGGCAGGCCACAGGACACACTGCGCTCTCCTCAAATGCCTCACTGCTGCCTGTCATTTTATGCCACCTATGGCCCCTGCTTCAATCTCTCTAGTCAGAGTGCTGGCATTCAACATACATATCCTGTTTAAGGATTTCCAGTACTGAGAGTATTTGGCCCACTGTACTTTCATGACAAGTTGCATGGTTGAAAACGCTCATGAGAACTTTTGATTTGCTGCACAGATGGTTCCTTTTCCTCAGTGCAGCGCTCATAATCTTGGAGTGTGATATATTGTGTCAGTGAAGACACGGTATTTGTTTGTGTTGGCACTAATTTAATTTTCCAGAGATGCCATTATATAATTTCACTACTGTGAACCGAGTTTGAGTTTTTAATCAGTACCAAAATTATGGGAGAAATAATTTGTGTGTGTGTTTGTGTGTGATAGCTTAATTCACTGTTATTTGGAAAAGACACAGTGGACTGTAATTAATCCATAACTTAATTCAGAAGTTCCAATATGTGATACCTCTCCACTGCTTTGGACAAACCATGGCCTCCTGTAGCCATCCTAAAACAGTGCTCATAAGAGAAACATCGTAAAAAGCAGGCCCTTTCTGGATTCCATCTTTTATTGAAACTCTAGGGACAGCCCTGCCTTGAAGCTGAGTGAGATGGTCACCTGAGAGGATGGGAGAGCAGGAGGGCCCCTGCCACTTTGGACAGCTGGTGCTGCTCTGTGTAGCTCTGAGTGTGGAACTGGGTGTGCAGATCTCGTCTTGCATTGGGATCTGAAGAAATGCAACAAAATCCACTTAAGAGCTTTTCCTATCCTTACCTCTAACATCTTGCCACTGCTCTGTGTGCCTCCTTGCATTGTCCTCTGAGAAACGTTGTCACTCTCCCTAATGGGATGACTGGCCCTGACAGTCAACACAGCACAAAGTGAGGCAGATAAAGTGAACACAGGCTGAAAATCTGTTAGCCCAAAGGCAGACACAGCAATTTTTAAAAAGACACAATACCTTATACATGCTATTGTTAAATTACTGGCACCTAGAAACCCCTGCTGGTTTACTGCAAATCAACTGTAGATCTTTGCCTACTCTTGAGGTAGGCCATGCACAACTTGAAAATTGCTCTGGTGGTTCCTCACTCCTCAAGGCTGTCTCCCGTCCTTTTTGCTGAAATGAGTTTCTCTCAGCATAGCACACCCAATGGAAATATGTTTTACTCACTTATACCCATGTACCCAACCCGATATAGCCCTGACATTTCACCTAATTTGGAATATATCCCTTTCAAGCCATGACTAACCCAGTCCAAAGACCTGAATCAGCCTGAAAACACATAGCAACCTCCTTCTCTCTTCTTTTGTCTCCCATTGTCTATTCATAGGACAGCATCTATTAAAACCTATGGTAGTTTCACTGTTGAGCATAATGGAAACGGTCTGAATTCTTTCTCAGTGGCGTGGCAAGAATGGGGATATGAAACCTATTTCCGTGTACACTTCTTCTTCTTCTTCTTCTTCTTCTTCTTCTTCTTCTTCTTCTTCTTCTTCTTCTTCTTCTTCTTCTTCTTCTTCGTGTTGGGGACAATTATCATTCATAAGATTATTCCCTCATGTCTTCTCTCTCAAACAATGGGCACGTAAAGAATGAGTTTACGCTTTCTCCGGATCTTTGCCAAAGGGAGGAATAGAGCTCTATCATGTAGGAGGGCTATGGCACCTTCATACACCAGACACAGCTATCACAATCACCAATACATTTTGGTGATAACTCTATCAATAGTAGGAATCTCAGTATGTCACCTAATTTATGAGGTGCCAATGGATGGACGAAGGATTTCAATGTGATCCCAGACACCAGGTCACAGCCCACCTATTCCTTGATCCATTTCTTTGCTATTATTACTCCTTCCTTGGAAGTGTCATGAAAAGTAATTGCTGGACTTGTGTGCAGGAGATGATTCAGCACCCAAATTAAGGGATATCTAGTATTGCTTTTGGTTTCAGAGAGTATTATCAGTTCTATTCAGATGTAATGCCAGAGCATGCTTGAGGTGTCTCTACAAGCTCACGGGCTCCCTTCTCCCTTCTTACAAGTAAGTTCTCTCTTTTTGCTCTTGCCATAACCATACTTCGACATGATACACACATTGGAAAACTCCAAGTGTCACCAACTACGTTGCACAAATCTTCCAAACTGTAAGTAGGAGGCAAGGTGCAAACAATGGATTATGGGCTGAATGTCACAGACAACTAGTATTAACAAAAACCAGGAAGTAGAGGAGGCAACCAGTGTATGAGAAGGGCAGATGCAAGTTCACAAGAACATAAACTATGGTTTGACGTTTTTCCTGAACTCAGTCACTACACCAGGTCCTTATAAGGTGGAGAGAATTAGTAACACCTCAATTTTTAAATGATGAGCAGTGCACAAGACCAGCCATACTGTTAGGCAGGGTGTGGTGGCTAGATCACTTCCCCTGGCAGATGCTGGGAGGTAGCAGCAGGTTTCTGAAAGCTGTAAGCCCCTTCGCCTGTCCTGTAACCCCTTGCTGTCTTCAGGTACAGTTAAGTTCCATTGCTGAAGCTGAAGAAAGGTACAGATGCCAGCTTAGCCAGCTGTTGTACAAATAATAAGATAAGGCACAGAATATCGTTGTCCAGCTCTGTCTAAGCATACTTGTTCATTCATGGGGGTTACTCCCACCGAAGAATGTACGAGGCTGCAATTTTAAATGACAGTCAGATCTTACGTTCAGAAGTCCCATGGCACTCAGTGTCATTTACATTGCCTAAATAGATGTTTAGAATTTCAAACAGATAGTTTATTTCCGCTTCAGTTATATTTTCAAGTCATATTCTCACTTCATGACAATCTCATTTAGAATAAAGTGATGTTGGCAGTTTTAAAAAGTAACAATTGGAATTGATGAAACTTATAGTTGAATGTAGGAATCTCTCTTAAAAAAGCCAAAATCATACTTCAGCACAGATGAAAATACACTGGCTGAGCAGACCAATGCAAAAGATTTCCAGGATGCGGGAGGGGGTAAGCACACATCCCTCCCCCTCTCCTCAGTCCTCAGGGGTGGAAAATGTTATCTTCAGGGTCTAAGAACTTATCTGAGCACTTTATGGATAAATAAAATGCTCCTACAGGTCTTCATCCTAAAGTTCATGAAAAGTTTATGCATATTTCAAACACCAAATTAGGAAAGCTCCATGTTGTGAGATGGCAACATGATTCTAATTAGATTGGCTTCATTTTTGAGAAACTATATATAATGTCTGAGTATTCAATCAAATATTGACATTGTTTTACTGCACAGAGATGTGCACTATCTTTCTTCCCTGAAAGCTAAGGTCTTCCCAAAACACTGTTCACCCCAACAAAAGACATTTGCTTCTTGAAACGGCTTTTCTGCCCCACCAAACCAAGGTATGAAGTAGCCCAAACCAGCCAAAGATATTTTTGCATATGAGGCAGAAAGTTCCAGAAGAAAACCCCACCTTTCCCCCCCCCATAGCTAAAGGTTCCCCTTGACATTTAATCCAGTCATGTCTGACTCTAGGGCGCAGTGCTCATCCCTGTTTCCAAGCCATAGAGCCAGGTTTTGTCAGTAGACAGTTTCCATGGTCACGTGGCCAGTGCGACTAGACATGGAACGCCATTACCTTCCCACCGTGGTGGTACCTATTTACAGTATCTACTCGCATTTACATGCTTTTGAACTGCTAGGCTGGCAGGAGCTGGGACAAGCGACGGGAGCTCACTCTGTCGCGTGGATTCAATCTTACAACTGCTGGTCTTCTGACCTTGCAGTACAGAGGCTTCTGCGGTTTAACCCACAGAGCCACCACTTCCCTTTCCTGACAGTAAAAAATGCAATAATAGTAAATAATAAACTTAGCGTTTGCTGCTTTTTCATCATAATGCCATAAATCTGCGGCCTGAGGCTGCTGTTGTACTCTGCCTAATGGTGGGGATGGTGTCATCCTCCCCCATTGTTCTGTGAGAATATTTTCAACATTACAGTGGGGTCTTGACTTGAGAACTTAATCCGTATTGGAAGGCGGTTCTCAAGTCAAAAAGTCTGTAGGTCAAGTCTCCATTGACTTACAGTGCATTGAAAACCGATTAATCCCGTAACAGGCCATTTTGTTCCATTTTGGTTTTTTTCTGGTCTGTAAGTCAATTCTCAGGCTGCAAGTCAAACCTAAATTTTGCGGCCAGAGAAGTCTGTAACTCAAAAAGTCTGTAAGTCAAGCCGTCTGTAAGTCAAGGGTCCATTGTACTACACAGAGTTAATCACATTTTAATTAAATTTATGGTAAGACTTATTTTTTGTTGTCAGCGACCTTTCTCAGCCATGGAGATGGCTGGTGAAATGTTATTAAATGTTTTATAAGTGGTGGTAAAAAAGGAGGAAGTACAGAGGAGTCCAGATTCTTGGGCACATGGGTCAGCCATGGGACTCAAACGTTAAATGTCTTGAATGGCTGACATTGTCAGGGTGGTGATTGACCTTGTGGCCCCTGTTTTATTTGTTCCTCACAAAGGCTCACACCCTTTTTCTTTCACGTTGCCACCAGGTATTCTCATAATACCAATGATACACATGTGCTGCCAAAACTAAGGGTTATTCAAATTAGGAATCAGAGGTTTAATTAACAAATATTCTTTTGTTGTCAAGTAAATCATAAAGGTAAATCACATATGAACTGTATCAGGTATTAACACGGATTGGATCATGCTATATACTTTCATTCCAAACTGTTATATACTTTCAATCAGTATCTCTCTTATAGTGCTTATAATTTCATTCCTGCTTATTCAACATAGTTTACCCTTCTTAATTCCCGCTCCTAACACTCTCAGCTCAGTTCACCAACCCTCTCCTTCTCTCTCCTAACTGCCATTTCACATTCCCAACTGTCTCTCTCACTCCGCCCCTCCTGCCCTATCCTTGGCTCCTCCCTTTTGAGCTTCTGTGATGGACAGGCAGGAATGACGTCACCTGTTGCTATTTTGCTACAGTCAGTGACAAACAGTCACAATGATGAGGCCTCAGTGGGTGACTGATCTGGATGTGAAACTTGTAAAAAGGCATTGCTTAGCTGCATGGGTGTGGCTTCACTTTGGGGCATCCTTCACTCAGGGTTCAGGAATGTGAGATTCTCACACCAGAGTTCCCAAACCAAGTTCAAGCCCTCACCTGAGAGCTCTGCACCTGTCCAACAGGATTCTTAGCTAATAACATGAAAGGCTCTGGAATGGGAGAAATGGCTGAAAGGCCGGTAAAGAACACCACAGGGAGATGGTGGTGCATGAAGATGCTAGGTACTTGCCCCTCCATTCTCCAACAGGTTCCTCAAACACATGTCTATTCTTGTATTGCAGTATAATTCATTTTGTTTGTCAGCGGTGTAGGTGATTCTCACAGGCAGCTTGAAGTTTGTAGCTCCTTGTGCAATTAAACATACACAAAACAAGATTGAAACACTGGAGGAAAAAAAACCACCGATAAATATTCTCCCATCAGAGCCCTCCAGTTGATTCTGCTGGCTTGTGATCATGGGAACTGTAGTCTGTAACAGGCTAAATTACATGGGTTTTTGTACTGGCATATTCTAGGCAGGCAACACTTTGGAAAAGTTACTTTTCAAACTACAACCATGGGAATCCCCCAGCCAGTATGGAGATCCTGGCATTGGTAGTCTGAATTGTGTCTTTCTTTGAGTAGCTATTTTAGGTCACTCTCCACATCCTTTTCTCCTTGCTTGTCCCTTCCATGTCCAGTCTCAGATCGTGTCTCTCTTTCTTGCAAGAACAAAATTCCTGATCTATCTACACATTTCCTTAGCAGACTATGAGGAATGCTCATATCCCAACCAGCCATTGCACATTCTCTGATCATTATGCACAGTCTCCAAGAGGTTCTAGAAAATTTGCCCAGCTCAACTGCATTTTGCACCTTAGGCAACATCTCTAATCAGCATGCATGGACTCTAAGAGAAGGTGCCTTTTGTCCCCTTTTATGCAACCCGCAGGAGCCCACATGATATCCACGTTAGTCTTTAATTATGATCATTGGAGACTTCCTATGAACTGGGCATGTCTAAATAGATGTATAGTCTGAATTTAGGTTTCATCACTGTGGTGACTAAACATTTCCACCAGCAGAACGGAGAGGACAGTGTTCCCCACCTCTTGCAATCCACTGAAAATACACACAGATCCACTCTGGAGTGCTGGTGCTTTAGAGGGTATGCAGTGGAATAGGAAAGGGAGGAAGCATAACCAAATAGTGCACGACCTCCTGCCTTAGTGTTCTGCTAATGGACATCTTCCAGTGGCAGTGGCTGCTACTGTTTACAACAGTGGTCCCCAACCTTGGGCCTCCAGATGTTCTTGGACTACAATTCCCAGAAGCCTTCACCACCACCTCTGCTGGCCAGGATTTCTGGGAGTTGAAGTCCAAGAACATCTGGAGGCCCAAGGTTGGGGACCATTGGTTTACAACACGATTTATAGATTATTCATACCTAGTGGTGTCATGATGAGGGGAGATGAAGCTCTGGCACTTCTGCAGCTGGCACCCTGGGGGAACCCTGTCACCTCCCATCAGGTAGCTCATGTCTCTTCAGATGAGTCCCCCCACAAGCTCAGCCTCCCTTCATGTCTCGTAGGGATATAGCGATAGACATAGATTCTCCCCCCCCATCTCAAAACGCTTTCCTTTTTGAGTGTGGGTAGAATCTGTCCCGCCTTACATTTTGTCCAAGGCAGCAGAGGCCAGCTCACCTTCTCCTTTGTCTGCCTAATGAGAACAGTTTGGGTGTGGTTTGGCTTTCTGCACCTCAGTCTTTGTCTTTGTGTGCAAGGTGTTAGTTGAAATCCAGAAAAGGAGCCATCCTGCAACTCACTCTGTTTCCATCCCCCGCCCCTTGTGTGTGTATAAGTCTCATGGAGGGACTCTGCACTTCTGAAGGTCCAACATTACTGTCTGTAAGAAAAAATACGAGTTACTGGGTTCTTAATAAACCCACCGGACAATCAATTAGAACTCTGATCCTCACATTGTCCATAGAGGTCCTTCAGGGTTTGCAGAATAACAGTAGTCAATCTAGCCCGAGTTTCAATTTCATCACCTCCTTTTTTTTCACTTTATTTTGAGATGGCTGTCATATTTTTGAAACAACCACACATTGTATTCTAAACTTAAACCCTGGTTTGTTTTTATGGAACTAGATAAATAAATAAATTGGCTTCCTGTATTCATCCCTACCTTGCTTGCACGGATTGCAATAAGTCCCATTGAGTACCTTGGCAGACATAAACAAGCATGAGTGTCAAAAATGTTCTTTTACAATTAGGAAAACAAGTGTGTCCTTTAAAAAAACCCAAGTATTTTCACATAAAAGCATTCTCTATATGCAACCTTCCCTTCATCCTTGTAGCAGAATATTTAGCCAACAGAACGTTTGTCAGTCTATTCTAATCTTGTCTTTGTTGGAGTTTTTACAATCTTGCATGCTGTCTGTAGCCTGTTTGGCTGGGAGAGACCTTTCTGGGCTAGGGTGACTATCAATCTATCAAGTATTAACCAATAGTTCTTTCCCTGTCTTTGAATTCAAAAAGAGCCCTACATGTCTGTTACGTGTTCCATTAGTCACTTTTGTCTGTTGAAGCAATAGTCTGTTGAGATCTGATGTTGAAAGCAGTTATTTTTGTCAGTTTGCTGGTTGATCTGTGCAACTGTAAGTAAATGAAATATTTTTATTCTTTCTCTCACAAATGTCTCAGAGTGAGCTACTGAGACTGTAACTGCCAGTTAATGAGAAAAGGGGTGAACTAATCTGGCGAACTTGAAGCTATTCTGCTTTGTGAATCCCTGTACTTCCGCTGCAAAGCTAAAGGAATTTAACCAATAATTCAAAAATCTGCAACAGTCCTTAAGCAATTATAAGTAAGGTTGACAAACCTTTTTTCTGACACATATTTTCTAGGCTTCAAATTACTCCAAATGGTTTAGGGTTCAACAAATTAAACTCTCATGTATTTTACTTCACTGTTTTCAGGGTTTCTTAAGCTCACACAAACATGCTATTCATTTGGCTAAAAGCTATGTTCATGGAGTATCAAAGAGATTACCTATTTCAGTCATTTGTTACTTAGACCTTATTGTACCATTTGTTTATAACAACACTTACACTATAATCTTCGTACATATGACCACTCAAAAGTTATGCTCCCCTGAGTTAAAGAGGCCTTATTTCTAGGTAACTGTGAATTGGATTGCAGCTTCTATATACTTTTAAGAAATGGTCTAATGAATGAACAAACAAATAAAAATTCAGTTTATTTTTTTTGGTATGGGTGTTATATTTGGAGCCTGCTACAATGTAGTGGCTAAATAATAAATGATTTCTTTTTAAAAAAATGACTATAAAATCCAAAATCCAAAGAACTGTGTAATCATTATAGAAACAGAAGATGGATGAGGATTAGTTACACTCAAGAAATGTTCTGCCAGCGTCAGCATCCCCACAACTACCTGATGCTAAAGGTGAAGCGAGTATTCACTGCAGGTTCTGACTTAGCTGACAGGCTGGATGGCAGTGAGGGTGGCCCAGGTTCTTTCCTGCTCTGAGGTGGGAGGAGAAGGGAGGCGGCTTCTCAGCTTGCTACCACTGATGACGCTCTGATTGAGATGCAGAAGACAGTTGGGCAGTGTGGCAAGCAGGGGTAGCCAGTCCCCAAACATCAAGGAATGAAGATGACTTGTGGTTCAGTTGCTCTCCTGTTCTCCACTTCTGAGAGGACCTGGGGAAGAGATGCTTTCGCAAGAAAAAGGGCCTCCCTTGAGGGGCTGGCGAAGGGGTCTAGGAGGGCCCACAGAGCAGATTACTTCCATCCTTACTTTATATGTGTACTTGAGCATAAAACCCACTGAATTTGGTTGAGCTTACTTCTGAATAAAAATTCATTACCTTACAAGTCTTCTCATCACGTATAGAGAAGGCAGCAGTGCACACCTAGCTAATTTCCTCCAGCTTGCAGAAATGGAGTAGTTCTATGAGGCCAATAAAATCAAGGCTAACTTGAGTGGATAAGGAAGGATCTTATACAATACAACAGACACTACAAGGCAGGGAACAAAAGCAATCACCTAGAAAAAGTTGCTGTTAGTGGCAGCCTTTTCTGTGTTGTCTCATTTCCCATATTCCCAAACTTATTTCCTGTCAGACTCCCTCCTGCTTTCAAATCAGGACTTGACAGATACTGTTAGCATTATTGAAGGAAGGGGGAAATCAATAGTTAAAGATCTTATTTTGCCCAATAGCAAAATATTTGTGATCAACAACACGGGAGGTTGCCTGGAGGAGAGTGTTATTATGAGCACTTTTCACCAAGTGTTTTGTATTTTAACCCATTCAAAATCTAGAATCACGACAAAGGAAATTCTTGGTGTTGCAAAACAAACATTTTTCTTCCTTCACAGTTTCCCCCATATTTAACTCTTGTTGTTTCACTTTCAAGAAACTATTCCTGGCATGTTGGGGAATGCGGTTAAGTCACTTCTGGTCAACCAAGTTGTCTAACCAGCTGCAGGAACCAAGATCTGGGAGTTTCTTAATTTACAGTGGACCGGGCTTCCATACTTTCTACAGATGGGAAGAAGGAGGAATTTTGGCAGACACAACTTTTCCCTGTAGTATGAGAGAAGCTGGCCTCTTCTTCCAGGTGCCTCACATAAATAGGCAGCTGGCACAGCATAATGGCCAAAAGTATGAGCTTGGACGCCTGCAGACAATAACATAGACATACAGTGGACCCTCGACTTACAGACGGCTTGACTAACAGACTTTTCGAGTTACCAACTTCTCTGGCTGCAAAATTTAGGTTCGACTTGCAGCCAGAGAATCGACTTACAGACCAGAAAAAAACAAAAATGGAACAAAAACGGCCGGTTACAGGATTAATCGGTTTTCAATGCATTGTAGGTCAATGGAGATTCAACCTACAGACTTTTCGACCTGCAGCCACCATTCCAATACGGATTAATTCCATAAGTAGAGGGTCTACTGTAGTTGTTTCATTTGTCCAGATCAGGAAACAGGAACCAGCTTCAGAAGAAGCCAGACTCTTGAAACAATTTCAAACCACAGTTTATGATCCTAGCTTATTTCATAGCTAGTAACAGTAATTTAGATAAAACTGACCATTGTGGATAATTGGAGATTTCTGTGATGACCTGAGAAGAAAAGTCTACCTGCACTGGATGATCCACGATTTTTCATTTAAAATATAGATCAGCAGAGCAAAGAGAAAAATAGACTTCGACATCCTCTGATCACTTCTTTTTTTCCTGTAGACCAGGAGACTTTACCAATCCACTAATTGCATTATATTAATTAATTATATAACGATTTATATAATATACAGGTATATAATTGTTTTACATACCACCTCATTAGTGCTGGAGCACTAATCTGGCCAGTTTACGGACAGTTAAAACGAACGACACAGAACTGAATACAACATAAATAGCAGAAATATAGTCTAAAAACTCAAACAATGACGCAACCCGTTTTCAGAGTGAGGCAAGACTAGAGGCAAAGCATTCAGCCGGAGGGTCCACGTGAAAGGCCTCCCTGAATAGGAGTGGTTTTAACTGCCTCCTAAATGAGGACAGGGAGAGGGCAAGGCATAGCTCCTCTGGGAGTTGATTCCACAAGATAGGCTGGAGTGACACGGAGGAGCCTGGCCTGAGAAGATCTAGTGGGTCAGGCAGGTGATATTGGGGAAAGATGCTTTGACAGGTAACATGGTCCCAAACCATGAAGGGCTTTATGTGTGAGTGTCAGAACATAACAGGTAACCAGTGGAGGTTGGCCAACACTGGAGAAATGTGATCAAATTTGCGCACACCAGTCACCAATCTGGCAACAGCATTCTAGACCCACTGTAGTCAGTCTCAAGGGAAGCCCCAAGTAGAAAGCACTGCAGTAGTTTATCCAGGAGATTGGTAGGGGGAGGATTTCTATGACATGTCATATTTTTTTCTGCAGCCTCTATTTGAACATATTAGTGGATTTTGACATGTTTATGAGTAACTCATAAACATGTTGAAACTTGCTTATTGATTGAAGTACAGGTTGCAGAGAAAGTGTGAAATAGAAAGCTTCCTCTAACTGAACAGACTCCTTTACAGATCAGAGTGTATTTCATTACACTTGCATCAGACTGGAGAACTGTTAGTAAAATCCAATTTAGAGAGCTAGTGTAGTGGACAGACCTGGGTTCAAATCCCTGCCCAGCTGTAGAAACCCACAGGAGGTTGGCAATGATAAACCACTTCTTGAACATTCACATACCTTGAAATTTTTACTATAGGTTCATAACGGTATAGAACAGTGGTCCCCAACCTTGGGCCCCCAGATGTTCTTGGACTACAACTCCCAGAAACCTTCACCACCACCTCTGTTGGCCAGGATTTCTGGGAGTTGAAGTCCACGAACATCTGGAGGCCCAAGGTTGGGGACCACTGGTATAGAAGACCGACCCTCCCCACACACACCATTTTATCCGTTAATTACAAAACATGTACACTTGTTCAGTCTTATACTGCAAACCTGTAGACTTTTAATCACATGATATCTCTAATGCATTTGCTTAGATGCAAGTCTTGTGATTCATGAGGGCCAGAACTGAAGACTCATACTGCAACCTAGTCTTGCTCCAGCAGCAGTTTCAACGCATCGTCATCATGGGGTAGCCATTTATGCATCACTAAAAAATGAGAAAATACTTCACATGCAAACTGGGCCAAGACTGGAATATAATTTGTATGTGAATAGCAATGTAAATTTAGATGCAATCCCCATAGTTTAAAAAGAAATAAATCTGCCTTTCCTCAATGGACTCATGGCACTGTTGAGATTTATTCGCAAGCACGCGCATAAACAAACTTGCATTGTGTGACTCGTAGAGTATTTTCTGACCCCACAAGAATTCCAGGTTGTTGTGGGAGACAAAAATGTGATAGGTCTGAAGGAGTAAGCGTATGGGCAGAATCAAGTGTGTTCTCCATCCAGACACCCAGACGAGGAAACACAAAGTAGAATAAAAAATAACATCCTGTGTGTGCCGTTGGCTCTTTGAATGCCAGCATTCTCTCAGTGAAAGAAATTTCATTTTCTCCCAAGTGGGGCCAGCTACTGACAACTAGAACATGAACATTTTGCTTGGAAAAAGTGGCATGGGGCATATATTTTGTCCTAATATACTGCAGTGGCTAGAATAAAAAAAATTGTCCCAATGGCAAAACTGACATTTTTGTCTTTTTCATTCCTATGCTGTCAAATGTGCCGAAGGAGAAAGGGGGGTTGTGCAAAGTTGCTAGAGCTTCCAAGAAACATCGTGGGAAAAGGAATTGTGTCAGGAGATGCAGAGATGTACACAAAAGCGTCATGACTATACCCTTTTACTGCAAGATTTGGCAAGGCTTCTACTTTCACTGAGATGCTGATGCAGACATTTATGCCTGCATTGCTGCTTCTGCATAGCCAACATACACGTCTCTTGATTCTGATGAAGGAATTCTGGAACATCAAAACTTTAGAGCAGCTCTTGCCTTGCCATTACCAAAGCATTGTTCTGAGTTGACTAGAAAAGCTGAGGCCTTGCCTCCCCGTGAATGCTGGAGAGCCAGCCACCATGTTTTCAGAAAGTGCAAAGAGAAGCATAGTTGCATATTAATTATGCTCCCTGCTGTGACTGGAGCCCTGTGGGCAACTGAAGGAGAGGGTGTGGCAACCCCATGGACAGATGCATCGTAGTTTGAGCCAATGTCTCAGGCTTACATTCAATACAAGTTGAATGGTACCTGTCTTCCTTCATGGTCTGGATTTCTTTCCCTCAATAGATGACCTGCTAAACCAGGCTTGTCCAACACGCGGCCCAAGGGCCGCATGCGGCCCAGGTCAGCTCGTAATGCGGCCCAGTGCAATTTTTTATTTTTAAAGAAATTTCAAAGTTTCAAGTTACATTGCCGGTACTTGCGGCCAGAATGTGGCCGGGGCATGTCACAACAGTAGAGGGGGAGAGAGGGAAGGAAGGAAGGAGTGGGAGGGGAGGGGACGGGGGACTGCGTGACTGCATTGCACCATCCCCGTCAATAGGTGGACTCCCTCCCGGCCCCATAAAGCTGCCGAAGTTGAAGCTGGCAGCTCTGCTGTCTGAGATTGCAGCTGCTGGTAAGCGCGCTTGGAGCAGGGCTGCGGAGGACGGCTAGGGCTGCCCCCCCATGCGGCCCAAACCAAATGTATTTGCGGCCCAAACCAAATTTTCATCTTCTAATGTGGCCCAGGGAAGGTGAAAGGTTGGACACCCCTGTGCTAAACCCTTGTAAGTTTTCACACTGGCCAGTGTCACTGCTTACAGACCGGGTACCAGACATGCTCCCCTTACATGATCAACAAGCTGACAGAATGGCCACTTTTTAACCACCCTGCTGCATCTGTGACTTTTAACAGCAGCCGGAGCTGCAGAAACTAAGATGGTGACACCTTCGCCATTGGTTGCCTCAATGTTATGAAAAGTTTTGCCTGCTGGTTTCTGTGCCTAAAACACATGTTGAAGGAATAAGAGCAGTTCAGCCCCTTTGTAGTGAGCAATTTTTATTCAATTTTTTTGAGGCAGAACTCAGGTTTTACTATTAAAAGTGTCTGCTGCCCAACATGCAGAAGGCTCCTTTTCCCCCTAACCATCTAGCATCCTATGTTGTCTAAAATGAAATCAATTACTGCCATAAAAGAAAGCAATGCTATAGTTAAAAATATTTATTTTAAAAACGTTTACCTTAACAGGCATAGCCATTTCTTCAATTTCATACAGAAATACATAAGACATGCATAGACCAATATGGCCAGTTTCAATATATATTCAACATGGTAAATATAATGGCAGTTCCACAAATATAAATAGATAATAGATAGAAAGGTTTTTTTTTCAAAAGCACATCTTACAAAAAAAAATTCAGACTTTTATCAGACAAACTGATAAACCCACTGCTATTGATTTTCACTTCATATTAACCATTGACCTTACTTTGAAACCACTGCTTGCCTTCCTGATTCCCTAATATCTAGAGATCCGGACAATCTCCATTTCTACAGATCAGGCCCAGGTAGCAGAATCTCTTATTAGAATATTGGCTTTCCAAGCCTCCACATCCCACTGAACATAGTCAGAGCCTTCGCAAAGGATGCATTCATGCAGTTTCTTAAAATAAACTCAACTCCATTTACTGAGCACACTCATTTGAAAGTACGCTCTACTGGAACACAATGAAATCTACTGCCCTCGCTGCCTGATTGTGGCATGTTTAGAATGGAACCTTGCAGATGATTTCCCCTTTCTGCATATAGAGAACAGACAGTACTGATCCTTGGCCTTGAAGATTCAAGAGTTACTAAACAGTGAGCTCCTATTTATGACCTTTTTAAAAAAAAAAGGACAAAAAGAAAGAAAGGTTGCAACTGATGTTTTCAGGTCACATAACAGTTACAGCAATGTTTAGGTAAGAGTGCAACCCAGAGCATGTGAGGTAGACCTGTTGCACACGAGATGTGTCCTGGTCCAAGTAGCACAGTCATTTTGTAATGAATTACAGTCAGTGACAGCAATCTTCTCTTTCCAGCCTTGACCTCTCAGTTTCTGACCTTCTTGATCACAAACAGCTTTGTGGGACACTTTGTGACCGCTCTGTCCAAAGCCTTCCATATCAAATGAGCCCACGGCTCCAGTTTTTCCGTCTTTTCTGAACTGGGGCCCAGATTTGCCCCTTCTTCATCTGATAGACTCCCAAAATTGAAAAGGAAAAAAAATCAGCTGAAGTGATGTTCTTTGACCCAAGGCATTCAACTGAATTCCAAGAGGACGGCAGTATTTAATTGCTTTGTCATTCGGTCTGAATGGAAGGTTTATTTGGGCCTTCCTTTACCTTGAGAGAGTTAATATTTAGAACAACACTCCTTGATCTTTTCCTGGAGTGGAATGTTAAGAAGTCAAAACAGAGCTTCAGCAATGCTTTGTCAGTAATTCTTGATGACTCGAGGATTAGGGTTGGTGATCTTTCCACTACGATGTGGTCTTCAGGCTTTCCCAAACATTTTGCTTTTTATATGTTCGGTTATGCTTCAGCTGCTTTGGTTTGTGCAGGCTGCTCCTCAGTTTGGCAATAGCAAAAGATGCTTTGATGCTGTTACTGATGGTATCTAACCTGCAGAAACAAGAAATCATCAAATACGTTAAGAGATCAAGAGTGTTTTTTTATGTATGTTCATGTGTGTGTGTGTGTGTGTGTGTGTGTGTGTGTGTACATTCTACACTGCTTAGTCATATGTTCATTTAATCACATTTGTTGTAATGCAAAATATTAATTCATTGTAATCCTGATTCGTTATGCATAGATATTTTCAGAACTGTTGCTTTTCAATCCAACCTTTTGAGGAATCATGCGACATTAACACACATCTAAACTGAGATAAGAAAATGCAGATGGCCCCACTAAAAGTACCGCTGTTTTCAACTACAGCTCTTAGAATCACCTAGCCCACATAGCCAGTGATTATGCTCACTAGGGTATTAAGGAAATTGTAGTACAAAAAAAAATAAAATAAAAAGGAATGTTCTCCCTTTCTGGCCCTACATATGAGCTGGCCTATATAATGTTACCAAGTTGGCCTTTTTAACTAGGACAGAGATAAGAAGAGGTAAACGTCTCAGCTAATACATTCCCAGGTGTCTGGCTGCTGTTTATTGTAGCAATGGCACAGGAGCATTTTCTCCAGTGCTTTCTCTCCTGAAGAGACTTAGCAACTTTGTAGTAGCAAAGTCATTATGGCCAGATGTACTTTTATGGATCCACTACTGTATCTATCAGCAACAGTAGGGTGCACACAAGCTGGCAACAAGCTGTAGTGAAAGCTACTTTCTTTCTCTCGATACCCCTCTGATGCCACTAACAATCCCAGTTATAACAAGATTTGGTATCTGGCACCAGATATGACAATGAGCGCCATATTTGGTGCCTAGACGGGACCTGCCCATGAGAGCAACTCATCGACCAACTCAGCATAAAGACAATTCAGCTAAATGCAGCTCTATGCCCTTCCAGATTTTCTTCCTATGTGGTAACAATTCCTAGTGCTTCCTGACTGCATTTCCAGGAAATGGAATGAGATTGCACAAAATTGTGCCATAGATGGATGGAGTGCTATGCAGGTAACAGCTCGGGAGATTTTATGAGGTAAAAGGTCCATCCAGCTTCTGCCGAAGCCAGGGCTGAACCAAGGCATTTTGCTATTAAGGAAAAGGTGTCACTCTCCTCCCATTCCACATATAGGAAGCTGGCTGGATTGGCAGCTGAGCTTTACATTAACATATGGCAATGCAGCAGCATTGTCCACCACAATTGAATGTACTCCAGTATTTTAGGATTTGGGAAAGGCTGTATGCCACACAAAGCTCTTGTTTGCTAACACTTCACCACCGCTCAATGGCTCCCAGCCACCTGCTGCCTGAGGCAGCCATTTTACTCTACCATATAGTAGGACAACAGCTTGGAAATGTCTCCTCTCTTTTTTTGTATGACTGCTCCTAGAATCACTCACCAAGCATAGCCATTGAAGTTCTGACTGAATAGAGAAGCTGTATTTTTTCTGACTAAGTGGATCCAGATTTAAGTCATGCTTGGAGGAGTGAAATCAATGGAACTTACGGTAGCTGTGATAAATATCAGTTCCCTTGATTTCACTTGGTTTACTCTACATGTGACTAAGTCTGGATTCAAACCTCTGTTTTGTTCTCAGCTGTAAGCATGTTCTTTATTTTAATCAGCCCCCTTTTTATAAGAGGCAAAGAACCAACTTACCTTCTCATTTTCTTACTGCCAGCCAGTTGCCGGTACACACATTTCAGTCCAAGTCCGTTGCAACCTCTGTCCTTGTGAAGATGTCTCCTTCCCTTCTCTGTGGTGGACTGAGCCCTATTTATACAGAGAAGGAGGAGCACATGGGTGAGAATTTTGCATTGCTTACACATGTTGCACTACGTCTTATCTTTAACCACGCATTTCAACAAATTTATAACACATCAAGCTGAGAGAGACCTCCAGGCCAAGAACACTTGGTAGTTTTCCTATTTGAATCAAAATTTGAATCCTCGCTGTCACGCTATGAGAACTTGGCAGGCAGTGAAAGTGCCAGCTAAGGATTAATAGTTATAAGCTGAGCAAGGAGATCAGCTCCCTGAAGAAACAGTTATGCAGGAGAAAGAAGGCAGGCCTACCTCCCTTCAAAGACACAAGCTGTTTTCCCCATAACAGTCAATTAATAAAGTGAAACCATCTGAGGATTTGGGAGGGGGGAACTTAGGAGGAAATAATAATGGCATATCAGGGTGGCAAGAAGATTCATGGGGAAATATCACACCATACAAGGTACCAGACCATGCCTTCTTTCATGCAATGATGTTCTCCTGTTGTGTAATAGCTTAAGAATGAGATCCACGTTTGTGACTATTAGAAGTAGCTTAGCAAGTTGTTTTTATTTTATTGGGGAGTTTTATTCTGTGTAAGCTCTTAAATGTTCTCATGCCTAAAGTTTTTAAGGCTTTGCTTACTGAACATGCTGTGGCTCTTTTTGTTTTAGCCATCTGTAACATGTTCCTGAACCTTTTGTCTATGAGAATGCCTTTGACCTTTTTTGATGTATTCGTAAAATAAACCTTTCCTCATATTTTACCCAAGTGTGGTTTGTGGAAGCAAAGGGGTTGGTGTGCTAAAAAAAGGTGCCTTGGCCAAAGCGGCAGTTTTACTTTTGTGGGTGTTTTGTGATTTACCTTGTCTGGTTGGCATGAAGCCTTAAAGTACACAACCAGGGAATTTTCCCCTGACTCTTTCAGGAGAATCAGAGTGTAGGAAGGTTTCCCTTAGCCCCCACATGTTGATCCCCTGGGACTCCACCCACCCTTGGACAAAGAGTAGGATGATTGAATGGGCTATTTGTGGTCCCTTCTACCTGGCCAGAACTATGGTGTTTCTACCACACTCACTTAAGTCAAAAGCTTTGTCTACAACACCAGTCTGATTTTCTAAAGCTAAAGATTTTCTAAAGCTAAACTGAGCCTTTATGGAAACATTGGCCTTTTGCACACAAAAGAAATGCCCTTATTCCAGCATCTGCAGCAATATTTAAACAACAGTAGCTCAAATCCCTAGAGTTATATTTGGGATACAGACTAAATATACTGTGATGCCCTGCTTTATTTGTTAAAATAGAGGTGAAAGAGAGTAAAAGAAGACATACCAGTGTTCTTTCCCCATCTGGCAGAAGTAGCCACATTTCTTGTCTTTTGGGTTAGCACACTGGCACCTGTTGCTTGACCCCTGAAGGCTTCCAAGAGGTATGTGTCCCAGTGACCGCCGGGTTCGAGGACTCCCTAGTCCATAAGGCACAGTCCGTCTATAATGAAGAAAGGAAGGGGGAAGAGAAGGGTCAGAACCATTCGTTTGACTGACAGAGCTCAGTTGTTTTGACTCAATCTGCAAGAACAAAGGCTTGTTTTCAGGCTGATCACAAGTCTGCTGATTTTCTTGACTAATAACTTTTAATGCAAATTTTCATAGGCCAGTGAAAGGCAGCAAATGCAAAAAAAAAAAAAAAAAGTAAAGGAGATGCACTTTGGTGGATGTTAACTGCACCCGCTAGGAAATGAAAGAACTTAGACTGATAGTCACAATCACACTGTAGATGATGTATCATATATTATTTATTTATTTATTTATTTATTTATTTATTTATTTATTTATTTATTTATTTATTTATTCCCCGCCCCTTTAGACCCAAGTCTACTCTGGGCAGCTATTAATAAAAAATAGCATAAAAGCAGTATAATAAAATAGAGAACAACAATAGTAATATTGTTCAAGATGGGGAAAAGATAAAAACAATCAAGTGATGACAGGAGGGAAAGCCTGCCTAAAGAGCCAGGTTTTTAAGTTGGCTCTTCAAAACACCCAGCAAGGGAGCCAGACAGATCTCTGAAGGGAGACTATTCCCAAGGCAAGGGGCCATTGCCGAGAAGGCCTGGCTTCTTGTTCTTTCTCTCCAGGCCTCCCTCGGCATTAGGCCCCTCAGCTGCCCTTCCTGGCTAGAACGAGTGATTCAAGTAGATCTAGGTGGGTATAAAACACACAGAGGGTTGAATCCAGACATAATTGTGCTTAGAGTAAAAGCAGTGAAATCAAGGAGTTTTATGTTCACCCCAACTATCTTAATTCTCCTTGATTTCACTCCTTCAAGCATGATTTAAATTTGGATCCAGTCTATAAACTGGAAGTCCCACCCTTGCCAAGAGTGCTGACTGGATGGGAACCCCAGGTTTGCTTCTACATAATGGCCAGAGTCATGTTAGTGATTGTGTAAGATTCGCACAGCAAACCGACAAGGTGCCAGGGCACATCTTGATCAAATACCTGTCCACACACCTTAGTGCCCATCCAAGATGCGCACCGGCACCTTGCCAATTGACCACAATTAGCCACAGCAAGTTACACAAACACCAGTAGGATTCCGGCCAATGGGTGAAGTCGTTTGATGTACAGAACATAACACTTATGTCTATCACAGTTTGTCCCAGTACAAAATGTTAGTTGCACATTATTAACAAAGGAGCTCACTAACTCAATTATGGTTTGAGCTAAAGCCAGATGACGTATTTAAAATTACATTTCCTTAGATTTATGAACGATGTTTTACTGTACAACACAATTTGTTTGCTATCAACATTCTTCTGTTTTTCCTGTCAATCTGCAAAGTATGACAATTAACCACCGTTCTCCCTCACATTATGTTCAGCCAGCAAAAAGTCCACAGAAAGACTCTAGGCCCAGATTTTGTCACAACAGAATGTAGCAAATGCTACAATGAACAAGGAAATTTCAGTCCCATTCTGCAAACTGTTTCATTCATGGATGAATTTTAGCCCCATTAGACAGACTCTTTCTCTCACACACTCATGACACCACCTGAACTGTGGCTGTGTGACACTGCAGTATTACACAACTCGGTGGAAAGTGCATTTGTTTTTAAAGTAACATTAAAACTGAAAAGGTGACCTTTTAGACTACAACTGCCAGAATCCCTTGGCTTACATGGGAAGTGGAGTTAAGAAGGAAACATTTCCAGATTCTGAACAAGACCCTGTCTCTGATTTCCAGAAGAATTAAAAACAAGAAAGCAAGCAAGCAAACAAAAACAATTGGGTCAGGTCAGCTTAAGGAATAAGTGTATTTACAACCTAGTTTTTTTTTATGCTTACTCAGAAGCAAACCACATTCAAATGTAATGGGGCTCTGCTATTTTGGATTTAAACCGCAACCTTAAACATTATTCCAACTCCAACATATTTGGGAAGGGGCTTCTTATCATATTTTGCTTTCCTTTAGAAGCTTTTTCTCTGCAGAATGTCACAGGTTGTAACCTTGCATACTTGAGCCAGTTTCCGCCAAATCCCGTTGGTTTCAGGGATTACTGTCACAAGGGGGCGAGATGGCTGCCCTGCACACACTTTCCGTGGGAGACAACTCTATCGGACTCTGAGAGCCCAAGAAGACTATACTATTAGTGATGTTTCCTGATAGCAGTGCCTTGATGTCTACTTTTATTGCACTTATCAGGGGACACGGGAGGCGTCATTTTCTTTTTAAGTCCCTGGAGTTAATCAGGCGCTTTTTTCCCCCAGCCAGAGTTATCCTAAGGTTAGGCTAACTCTTAGGTACACTTAGGGTTCCCCTTGCCCTTCTTTTAGACCCGCTGGAGAGAGCACCAAACCGATAAGAGGGCGATAGGCGGGCATACTGCCTTAAGGGAGGAAGCCTCGCCGGCTCATTAAAGCCCCCCCCCCCGCAGCTTGCGACCAGAGGGCGATAAAAGGAAATACATTAATGGCTTAGTTCCAAGGCAGGGAGGGCAGTACTCACTCCGGAGTGTTAATCCAGATGATGTCCAGGTGGCAGAAATAGACGCACTCCTTGTCCATCAGCGACGAGCAGGAGCAGCGCTTGGAGCGGCGCAGCGGCGAGGGGGCGCTCGAGGGCAGCCCGCCGGGGCTCGGCTCGGCGGCATCTGGAGGAGGCAAGAGAGGAGGGCGCTGAGTGGCGCTTGGCCAGAAGCGGAGTGAGACGAGCGCTCCGATTGGGCGCGGCTGGCGGGGACCGGAGGCGCGTTAATTCAGAAAGAAGAACGAGCGCTCGGCCGGGCCGGGTTGGGATAAGCGGTCAGGGAACGTGATCCGGCGCAGCCACAGACGAAGGGCTCGGGAGGCGTCCTTTTCTGGGTTGCAACGCCTGGAATCTCCCAGCGACGGGAGCGATCGCGACTGCTTCCGACATTCGGTTTTTAAGGCGTGCGGGGAATTTAAAGAACGGTTTTAGGATCACATACGCACCCCGTGAGTTTCTGTGGCCAAACGGGGATTCGAACCCATGACCTCAGTCGATAGACTGGCTCTCGGTAGTCCAATCTACTGAGGAGCAATCGAGTTTATTCACAATTACACTCAGGATAGCAGCTTCCGTCAGGTTGCAGGACGCGGGGGGGGGGGGCAAGAAACACGGCGCCGTCATTCATAAGATGTTTTTATATAAAGATGTTGGGGAAACAGGTTTAATACGAATGAATGGAATGAGACGCTGAAGGCGCTCGAGACTGAGCCGCGGCGGGGGAGGACCCAGAGCCTCTTGCTACCACCAGCGCCTGCTTCTGGATGGCTTCAGCCGGCCATGCCATTCATTCATTCTCAAAAGTTACCCTTTCAAGCTCAGGGGCTCAAACGGGGTCCCGCAGAATATTCCCCCCCCCCAAAATATGCGAACGATGGATCGTCTCTTGACCGCGGCCGGATCCACCTGTTTGGCAGCACAGGATCACTCTCCATGTGGCGGATCCTAGGGATGCAGAGCGAAAGCTGCGGGCAGGTGAGGCGCGCCAGCGTTTGCAACCCGCACACGGCAGGCTGAGGCTGCAAATGCTCCGAGGTCGACTTATCATTCGGCAATTGGAGCAATGGGTCTACTCTGAGTAGGGACGGGCGCTAGGATACTACTGGCCGAGGCGTTTGCTGTTCGCAGTAAGATTTTGTTGCCCTCGGTGTGAAACCTCCTCCAGGTCACCGCCTCGGGCTACCTGAGTCGAGGCAGAATTATTACGACTCCTAGAGATTTAAAACGAAGCAAAACTGCGCCTGGAGAGTGAGTGGCAAGAGGAAGCCGAGTTTTAATAGGAAAAAAAGTAATAATCCTAGTAATTAAGATCGCTCGATCCGCGAACCGGCTAAGCCAGAATGTATTAAAATTGCCGCCACGGGATTATCCTTTCGTTCTAAGAGTGGGCTACCCTTTTGTGGGGGACGAGTCCGATTTTTAAATCTCAACTAGTCTAGCTCAACTGCCTGACGGATCGCAGCCCTGGGACTTCCGAACATCTCAGGCGCAAAGCGAAGCAAGCTCCCCGCCGGAGGGTCATGGGCCAGATCCACCGGGGGGGTGGGTGGGTTCGAAACCAGTGGCATCCGGGTATCCCTCTTCCTCGGCTAGGCGCAGTCTACCAGCAAAAGGCATCTTTGCATGGGACCTTGGAGTTGCACGGGTTCTCTCCTAGAAGGGAAGAAAGCACGGCGGCTTACCTGCCGAGTGAACTCCCGGGCCAATCACGAAGAGCAAGGGAAGGATCAGTCGCGCGCAATCCATTCCGACGACTCCTCGGGCAAACTCAAGGCGGCGAAGAGCAGGGCAGTGGATCCTTTTAAACCCCTTGCGCTCCCTGGAGGGAGCGAGCGAGCGAGCGAGCGAGCGGCAGGCTGCCTGGCTCGAGGAGGAGGCGAGCCTTCCCCACACACACGCACACACACACACACCCCTGACAATCCGCGAGGTAGCCGCGGGGCGAGCGGGGCTCTTTGCCGGGCGGCTCTCGGAGCGCTTGTGGCCGGGCTGGCGCGCCGCCGCTCCTTTTATACGCGCCCCTATAGCGCGAGGTAAACAGCTCCGACTTTATTTTATCCTGAGACAATGTTATTGTGTTATTAGTCACCGAGAGGCAACGTGCAAAGCGAGATAAGGGCCGGCGGGAGAGGAAATCGCGCGAGCTTCAGAGGCAGACGCCGTCTGGCCAGGCAGGGGCCCGGTTCCACAGGAAAACAAATACCCTCCCCGGCGCGGACCTGGCCGAGAGCGGGGATCCCGAGGGCGAAAGGGGCGCCTCCGGCCCGCGGCCAGCAGGGGGCGCGCCGAGCGGGGACCCGGTGCCCGTCCCGGGATGGCGGGTGAGCAGTCCTCGTTCATCCTGTTATCTGCCCGGGTGATTCATTCCGCTGGTGAAGAACCGAGCCTTCAGGTTAGAAGGACAATGGGAATTTTCGCCAGGATATGCAAAAGGCAGCGGTTAATTTAATCGCATCGCACTGCGTTAACAGCTGTGATTAGTCTAATTAAACATTGATCAGCGTTACCGTTTCTCTGCTGCGGCTCAGCACGAGCTATAAATATCAATTTTAGAAGACACTTATTCATTGGACTTACTCGCTCGATTTCCCCCCACTCCCAACATTTCATGCTTAACCCTCAGGCACCGCAGTTTGTTAAGGTAGATACTGGTATTGAGTGAGATCCAGGGTATTTTCTGACACCCTGTGACATTTCTAACAAACTGGTGGTGAATAGCAAGGTGGTGGTTGTTATGTTCCACCAAGTCGCCTCCGATTCATGGCAACCCTATGAACGCACAATCTCCAGAATGTCCTGTTTTCAGCTGCTCTGCTCTGCACGCCTGTGGTTCTTCTGGGGAGTAAGTCGACCTCGTCTTTGGTCTTCCTCTTTTCCTGCTGCCTTCCTTCCACCTTTCCCAACACTCTTGTCCTTTCCAAAGAATTCTGCCTTCTCATGATGGGCCCAGACAGCCTCAGTTTCAACATTTCTGCCTCCAGAGATAATTCAGGCTTGATTTAATCTAGGGCCCACGTGCTCATCTTTCTGACAGTCCATGGTGTCTGCCAAGCTCTCCTATGGCACCATATTTCAAATGAATCAATTTTTTTTCCTGCTGGCTTTCTTAATAGCAAATATATAGCAACTGCTGGACAGCTCAGTGCTTTAGGGATCTGGCTGTGGAGCCCCTGGGCCTCCCTGGCAGGGGCTGGACTTGATGATCCTTAGGATCCCTTCCAGGAGTTTGCAGTTCCAAGATGACTATAACTTCGAGAAAATACCTACGACTCTTCATGCCATAGAAGGCCTGTATTTCAGACCCAGGGTTTTTTGCTTGGATTGCGCAACAGAACTTGTTCTGAGGGAATAAAAGTTTCCTGTTCTAGTGCCCAGGAGTGAATAGCAGTGATAATAGCTTATAGGAGGCTGCAGTTCTAAGTCTTGCAAACATGCGGGGAAGGGGAGGATTGAGTCTCACTAAATACTCAGTAGGACTTCACTGCTCAGCAGCGATGATTGAGCTGTAATTAGACAGACCATGTTCCTCCTTGAATATTAATCAGGCTTGCTGTCTTTTATAGCCTGATCCACATTTCCTGAGAAACCAAGATGAGTTCTACAGGATTTATGCCCAGCCATAGGACTGTGTACTGTACATGGCTTAAGCATGCAACGGCATGCATTACTCAAGGTTTCAATGTCTTGAATTTGATACGTACTGCCTGGCATTTAATACATGCAGGAATTCTGCCAAGGGCTGTGTTCATCTCAACCCTTTGTGAAAGGAATCCTCCTAACCAAGGAGGGACCACTTCTATTCCTGGAAGCCCATGCTTGCCTACGTTGTGTATGTAGCTCTTTAGAGTCACAGGTGTGGCCTCTGATATAAAAAATTATCTAACAACAGCAGCTTCAGTGCAGAGCTTGGGACAGATAAACATTCCAGAGTAAAATTTGCAGAACTCCCTATCCCCCAAAAGAGGAGAGTCCCAAGTTTTTCCTTGTTGACAGTAGAAACAGGCTGCCTCAGGAGCTGGCAGGCTTTCTTTCACTGCAAGAGTTTGCATAGAGAGTGAGGAGCTTCCAGGAATGCTGTAGCTGGGGAGATTCTTGTATTCAGCAGAGGGCGAGACTGGAGGGCCTCAAAATGTCCCTTCTGTGATTCCATATTCTAGCCAAGCCACATCATACTTTCCGTATGGTAGTTAAAGCATTGCCATTGAAATTTGCACGGCTTGAAAGTGCCCCTCCTCGTATCCATGAGACTCCATCTCCCCAGGCGGCAGAATGTGAGGGTAGAATCCTGACATGACAATGTAGAATGTAACTTTTTGATAAACACTCCCTACACTCATGATCCCACTTCCCCCCCCCCCGCCTCCAATTAAAAGCACACATCTTGTCTGTTCAGGACCAGTCTTCTTCCTGGTGTGCTAGTTTTCTTACTGCAGGACTTGTATGATGTAGAAAGTATTTAAAAAATATGATTCTCCACCTGCATTCTGTAATGTTACGGTCATCTCAGGATCTTGCTTCCTCCTTCTGCTGCTGCACAGATTCATCCCTATTTGTCATCACCTAGAAATAAGTGTATCTTTGTCTCAAAAATGGAGAAAAGTTATTGCACAAAATAAACCACTATCTCTAAATTTAATTAGCCTTCTGTGCTATACGGATGTTTCTCTATGCCAAGCCTGTCACTTAATGATGCTTATCTGTGCCAATTTTATGGTGCCTTTTTTTTTTAAAGGGAGGTTGCATTCCTTCAAAGAAGGAAGTGATCTACAATCCAAGTGATTCATCAGTATGTTTCTTCCTGCCTATCAAAACCATCCTGCTAGAATAGTAATATTCTGGGAATACGTGAAGAAACACTATGCAGACATTTTCCCTACAGAACTAGGCACACATTTCGGTCAATGGATGAGATAAAGTCTGTACCTTTTATCATTTTGAAAGGACAAATGTAGGTAATAAAAAAAATTAAAAAACTACCAGTGGGTAGTAAGGCTAGAATATTTGCTACAGTCTTTTAAGAGCAGCAAAGGGTCCCACAACTCCAATGCTATTGACAAAGTTCACCTTAGAAGAACCTACAGAAGGTTGAAGCCTCTCAAAAAAGCATCCCAGACACAGGAGGCTGACACTGAAAAAACATTTGACACCTTCAGGAGAATGAGACAGTCTTTTTCTTTGTCTCTTTTCTTCTCTCTCTCTCTCTCTCTCTTTTTTTCTCTGTGCTTAAAAATCAAATAGGCTGATGGGTAATTCACAAAGTAAATGAATTTTAGTGACATACTAATGCTGTATCAAAGAGAATACAAAACAAAGATTAACAGCTCAGAAAATGCTTTCTGGTTTGGTGAGCGTCAAGTGTAATCTGCCTAGTTCTAAAACCTTGTGAATTACAAAGCTAAAATGATTCCTTTCTTTGCAAATCCAAGACCTAAAACTGTTCCAGTTTGTTGAGAAAATAACACAGTGTTGGTGATTCAGGAATAGAGACATCTCTGTCCCCTAATACTGGTTTACCTACTACTTTTGACAATCTTACATTAAATCCAGAGCTTGGAATGGAGAGGTTCCTGTGAATGCTTTAGCCTTTATGTCCATGCTAGTGGGGATATCCGGGAAGTGTAGTCAAAAAAAGCAGCTTCCTAAAACTCCAGTTAAATAAATTTATGTGTTGCTTTTCTCTTGAAGCTGATAACAATATTTCAGTAATTATCTGATATTATTACTAAATTGCCTTGTGTGTCTCATTTTTACTAAGAGCGTGTACAAAAGACATGTAAGTACCCTGTTTCCCCGAAAATAAGACCCAACCTGAAAATACAGTGGTGCCCCGTATAGCGAGGGTTAATCCGTTCCGGATTAACCCTCGCTATACGGAATCATCGCTAAACGGGTAGGGGAAATGTAATGGAACGCATTAAACTTCGTTTAATGCGTTCCAATACCTTTGTTACTTACCCGTTCAGCGAGGATTCCAGGTGCCGGCAGCCATTTTCGCGCCTTCGCTAAGCGAGGGCAGGGTGCGAAAACGGCTGCCGGCAGCCATTTCCGGGCTTCCGGCGGCCATGTTGGAACCGCCGATCAGTTGTTCGGCGGCTCCAAAATGGCCGCCACAATACCCGATCTTCGCAATGCGGGTTTTCCCCATTGCGAAGATCGGGTATGTTTCCGTATAGCGATCCCGAAAAAGGGATCGCTATATGGAAACATCGCTATACGGTGCACTCGTTAAGCGAGGCACCACTGTAAGCCCTAGTATAATTATTCAGGATGCTCATAATATAAACCCTACCCCCCAAATAAGCCCTAGTTTAGTGAAACCCCACCCTCCACCATTGTGCAGCAACTAGAAGAAGATGACAGGACCATATTTGAATAAATGTAGATTGTTTTACATGAAAAAAATACAACATCTCCCGAAAATAATCTCTAATGTGTTTTTTGGAGCAAAAATTAATATAAGACCTTGCCTTATTTTCGGGAAAACATGGTAGGAAAAGGGTTGCCAGAATTCAGAATTGACTTGACAGCACATTGTTATTAAGTATAATCATTATTATTAAGTAATAATTACACAGTGCTTATACAGTTTGTGTAAATGATCTCCAAAGTAACAATATTGGCCGCAGTGCTCACCCCCATATTGCAAAAAAGTCACAGTGAAACAGGTACATAGAAATTTGGATTTACCTACCCAATCCTGCATCATTCAAGTTGTGATTCAAACTGTAAAAAAAAAAAAAAACCTAAACATGGCCTTGTATAATTCTATTTGGGCTTTCTTTTCACAACATGTAACCCTGTACAGCTACTGCACTCCACAACAAATACACACAATCATTTAAAACCAATTTTCTATCAACAGTGCCATCATTTTAGAAAAAAAAATTACTGTGAACCAGTCCAAAGTGTCTGGGGGTATTTTAGAGATTTCTTGTGACATGAATTTTTGTGGCACAGAGCCCAGTCTGTCAGATCTATGACATGTTCTTCTAAATTGACAGGATTATGTACTGTACACGTGGGTTGGGGGTGGCAGAGGGAGGAACTCATGAACAGGGAGACCAAAAGGTTGCGCCAGGGGTAGGAGTGATGACCATACCACCAAGAACAAGCAGCGCCTCCAGTACAACAAGGTAACCTCTTCCCAGCCTAAGAGAGATCCTCCCATTTGGGGCTCCAGCCAACCTGAAACAGGAGTTTTCCAAGCCTCTCCAGGGAGGACAGAGTCAAGTCTTGGGAAGGAGTGGAAAGAAATTTACCTCACTTCGCCACCACTAGAACACCACCTGTCATACTAAGCAGCTCCTGAGTGTTGAAGAGAGTAATTGGCCAATAGCCACAAAACAGGTATTTTAGAGCTATACGGTGATTGTGGTGATATGTGTGAAGAACGAGAAAGAGAAACAGTGCCATTTCCTTCCCTCAGAAGTTTCTGCAGAAGGAGGACTCTACACTCCCCCAGCCCCGATGCTGCCTGTAATATGCTGTGTCTAAGCTGTTAGCCTCACTTCCTCCTCGCCTTCCTGTTTTGCCCTTCGGCATTCCATGCATTCTAAATGGCTACGTCATGTCCTCGCCAGGCGCTGCTTTTTTGCTTTTGTTTTGAAGTTTCTTTTTCTTTTCATTTACAAACACCTGTGCCTCAGCATATCTCGGAGTCCCCCAAGCAAGTGGAAACTACTACCTTATTGTGGAGGGGCTCCATGTCACTTCTGTATTGATAAGCTCTCAACCATGTAAACATGCAGTTAGTGGGAATGGTTACATCATATTCATGTGAATGACCGAGCCATTATACCAAAATTAAGAATAAAGTTGTGGTTTGAGGTACTGGGAGACAAGCTATCATGGGAGTAAGCATAGCAGGAGTTAAACATGCATACATAAGAGCATGCTGAATGAAAATAATATGCTAGATTTTGGGAGAACAATCAGATTACAACTCCCAGAATCCTTGAGCCAGCATGACCAGTAACCAAAGTTTGTAAACTGTATGCAAGGCAAATAAGATTTGCTAGTGGACAGTGTAATTATTGTAATGTAGTAATAAAACAAAAAGTGGTTAATTAAAAGTCACTCTCCCTTTCTTTATGAATAATGCATCCTTTATCTTAATTACAGAATTCAATCTAGACTTACAAATACTGTGTGTGGTCTGAAGTATACACATAGAAGTGCTTCTCCCACATTAAGATTTCCTCCCACACACAAAGTTAGGAAAAAAAGGGAACTGGATGATAGAAGGATTCCCAGTGTGGTGTAATGAATATAATGATGGATTAGGACTCTGGAGAACAGGGTTCAAATCCCCACTTAGCCATGGAAACTGATTGGGGTAATGGAACTGGTAAAACCACTCCTTAAATATTACACTTACTTTAAAAGCTCTATTAGGGTCACTCAGTTCCAGCTTGATGGCACAGAACACAGAAAGAGAGAGGGATGGTAGAAAGCTCACTATGCAGGATCAAACCATTCAAATTATACACCAGAACAAGAAGGATTGTGCATTACATTCAAACAGATGCAACTGCCCATTGTAATTACACAAATCTAATCCAGCCATTGCACAAACTACCACACATACAGAGAGAGAGAGAGAGAGAGAGACACAGACAGACAGACAGACAGACTGACTGACTGACTGGCTGGCTGGCTGGCTGGCTGGCTACAGGCATTATGTACCTTTTACAAAACTCAAAGGCATGGAAAGGCTATATCTTTATTGGGTCACTAAAATATTTAAATAGGCAAGGTTTTGAGTCCAGCAGGACCATTTATTAAATATGCCACCTAGGGTGGTCGTATTGGCCAGATAGGCGGGGTACCAGTAGAATAAATAAATAAATAAAAATAAAATATGCCCAGTCTGTGAAGTGTCCTGCTGGTGAAGTGTCCTACTGGCAAGTTAAGACATGACTTTGGCTTAGACTTCATTCATCAAGACTGTTCTTATGGTCTCAGCAACTTGCTATGCAGCATTTGACTGCTGATAACATTTATCTCCATGCTGTGAAGGATATCATCTGCTAGTTCTTGAAAACCCTGTTCTCCAATGATAGACCCATTTGAATCAATGGAAATTACAAAAGAGTTGACTCACCCAATCCCCATTGATTCAATGGGCTTACTTTAGTGATATTTGCTTGCTAAGCAACAAGACTATGGCCCTTGATTTGGAGGGCTTTATGACTAAGTGGTGATTCTGCTGGCCAGGTACAAAAAGAGGACAACATTTATGAACCTTTAAGTAATGGTACGGAACAGAGAATTTCAGCAGGTTAGCCACACCTCCTAAATTCCCCTTTTCTAAACACTGGTTAAAGGCCACCACTCCCTTTCCATCTGATCACCCTTTTGAAGATTTTAAGCTAGGCTTTTATGGCCCTTATTTGACTTTCTAATTGCTGTGAAATATTCATTTTCTCTGGCAGTAAGAATCAGGGTGGGCTGTGGTGATAGGAACAAGAATCACTTTCCATGATCTATTTCAGTGGGGCAGAAATGGCTCCATTAGAGCCTCTGTTTCCCCAAATGCCCACATACCCCAACCCTGGTGTCCTTTCACTTTGTCCAGTAGAGATGAATGGCTGCCCATCACACCTATGGAGAAAAGTGAAACTTTCTATTCGCAAACATGGTTGTGAAGAAAAGCATTCTTCCCCACACCCCCCAAACTGGACTGTAGCCTTCAGTGATACAGATGATATGTTTAGAGGTGCACTCATAAATATCACACCTTCTTCCACACATAAGTACTGTATGTTCTTGTCAAAAGACTGGGCATTTTATTAGTTGTTTACAGTGTAGCAAAAGGGGGGACATATACACCTCTGACTGTTGGACTATTTCTCCAATCATCCTTCATCATTGGTCAGATTGTCTGGGTCTGATGGGAACTGGAGTCAAACAACATCTGAAGAGCTACACATTCCACAGGCGCCCCAGTAATATAGCTTTCCGCAACCTAAGGTTCTCTCCGTATACTTTGCATTACAACTCACATCAACCCTAGCCACCAAATAAATCCTTGGTTGTGTTGCTGGGAGTTGCAGTCCACCTGAATACCTGGAGGGCACTAGACAGAGAACCGGTGATATAACGTGTGATACACAAACCCTCTGTGTGGAGTGAGTTGTTTGGCATGCTTTTCACATTCTCCCTCCCTTTCTCTTCCCAGGATGACCTGATTGGGTACGCTTCTGCACATCTACGTGTATAGATATAAACATAAGCCAAAATCCTATTGCGTAGCTCTGCTGGCATAATGTTTAGAGTGAAACTTTGGGAGGCAAATTGCCTCAAAGTAAGAAATCACCATGAGCATTATCTGTTACACAACTCAGTACATGACAGATATTGCCTACAGTAATATCTGAACATGAGGCAATTCACCTCCAAAATGTTTCACTGTCAGCATTATACCAGCAAAGCTCTGCAAGATGATTTTACTCAGTGATACAGATAACAAAATATATTATCCACCCATCTACCAAATTATGGGTGTCTATATACAGCCATCTGGGATATGTCTTTCTCCCTCTCCAATATAGAAACACCCAGGTTTCCTTTGAATTATAGAACTTTGCCTGTCTCTGTGATCTTGGCTCAAATGGTTTGAAATAACGGGCATGAATGTTTAATCTCCTCATTCTTCTTTTCCTTCAAGTCAGTGGACATTTTTATTAACATAATTAGGAGCCTCATTGCTCAGAAGAGAGTGTCAGAGAGGTAAGGCTGCTGCATCTCCCCCGAGCTCCATTGAAACTTCTCACACCAATTGTCTCTGTGTGCTACCAGGCTGAGGATTAAGCAGACCTTTGAAGTAGCCTCCTTAGGCCCACCGTCTTCCTTTGTTACAGGCCACAAAATGGGTATTCTTAAAACATCAAACATCTGTAGGGTTTGACAGCTAATTACAGCAGTTTGCTTTTAAGGGTGTGAGGGTTACAGGGAGAGAGATGGGAAGCAGCACTAGCAGCAGCTACTTTTGGGAGTGTCCGGCCTCACTTTCAAAAGGTGGACATCTTTTCAAAGGTGATTCAACCTGACAAGCTGAAAACACGGGCACTTTGGAATTACAAGATTGCTAAAGAATTTAGGGATCTGAGTCTCCTGATGAAATAAAGCAGCAGTATAGGTGGGGGAGGGGAGTGTTACTTAGTTTGAGGATCAGCTCACAGCTGAGAGCTTAGGTATTGTGCACCCTCTTTTTTCGTGCACAGCCTGTGCTATGCTATGTAAAAAAAAAAATTTTAATGCTGAAATCTCTTATTCCTTCATACTACTTCTGCAGAGGGGAAAAGATACAGGTGGCCAAACCTCGGTGCTTGTTTCCTTTCTCACATTCATTCATTCATTCATTCATTCATTCATTCATTCATTCATTCATTCATTCATTCATTCATTCATTCATTTTCAAGGGCTTTCCTGTTTCTTTCAGACACCACATTTATCCCATGTTAATGTGCTGATGAAGCACGACATTGTTTATGAAGGCATCAGCCCAACTTTAAAAAAAACAACAACTCCAGATCATGAAGTGGTTTCTTCCCACACTTGCATTCCTGGACAATGTCTCCCAGTACCCACTGCATTCCTCCAGGACCACAAAGGAGAGAATACCATTGCTGTTCAGATTTCCTGTTCTATCATGCCCCCAAACATCATGCAGAGCATGAGATATGTGGTGTGCCATTAGGATTAGAGCCCACCTGTTTTTAGAAGCAGAAAAACAAGGCTACTGACATTTGCTGTGGATACATATAAGGTCACAACTTTCTTTCTTCTTCTGGCAGTTTTCTTGGGTGTTAAAACAAGGGTGTGACAGGAAGAAATTCAACAGATGCAGCTTTCCCCATCATACATCAGCATGCTGAATAAAATTGGTGCACTTTGTGAAGGTCTTCCTGCAATATGAAAGATGGAGGTATGAAAATGACGAAAGCAATGCATCCTAGCAATGCCTAGTGCACAGGAGGGGGCGGGATTTCCAATATTTTGCCAGTCCCTTCACATACTTCAGAGTCCAGGATGGCTCCAGATTTATTGAAAGAGACCCTACCTGGAAGACAAAGCTTTTGCATGCTGCAGCTTGGAGGAGTTAAGCTTTAGTAAATGCATTAGACCACAAGGTGGTGCTTTGTTCTAACTTTCATATTCAACAAATAGAAAAGGGATGACAGCGAAGCTTAAGCTATAGTGGCCATAGAATTTCTCGGCCATGTTTTTGTTGATGAGATGTATTGATTGCGCCCTCATGCTGTCTAGATAACAGGGGCTCAGAGCACAATCAAAGGAGAAAGTAGGACCCCACTAGAGAAGGGTGATGGCTGAAGGCCCAAGACAGAGTGTTCAGCTATAGGGAAGAACTCTTCAACAGAAATTATTTCCTCGGGAGTATGTAGCCTCTTTGGGAGGAGGCTCTTCTCCGAAGATCCATGGCCATACCCTGCAGTTGAGTTCGTTCCCCTGCTGCCCAAATGCTTGCAGGTGATTGTATATATGGTGACGGCCTAGCTGTCAAAAACCTGAAGTGAATGAAGTCTGCAAGCTACTGGATACAACATGTCTATGGCTTCCTTTGCTTGCTTCTCAATATGCCTGGACTTCTGGTTCTGATTCCTGAACTGTGCCTGACTGCTATATTGCACCTTTGGATTTTTGTGTGTGTGGATTGTGGTAGGTTTTGATGTTTGGATTCATACTAGACTGTGCCTTTAGATCTCTCTGTCCTGGTTATCTGCTTCTGTGAGCCCTTCCGTACCTGCTGAACTCAGTGGGACTTCTGTCCCTATAAATGGGGACAGAACTGGCTCTCAAACCTTAGATCTCCCAGTGCTTCAGATTTCAAATCCCAGAAGGCATCACCTAATAGTCACTGACTGTGGGAATTCCAAAACATCTGGAGGGCCAAACTTTGATAAATGTGTGCCTTCAGATCGCAGTGTGGGCTCTAACAGACCTGGAAATATCTAATATCTAAAAATGGACTTTAAAAAAGAAACAGGAAATGTCCAAACAGACAATACCACTTTCTGTTCTTAGCCAGGGGTCCCCAAGATTGTCCACAGTGAAAACTGCCTCTCCTGGGGGCGACCAGGAGGAAAAATAACATAAAAGGGGGGGTGACTTTGGAGGATTTTGAGGGCCATCAAAATGCTCCTGTGGGCTACATGATGCTCAACCCTAGGGTAGAAAATTACACTATAAGCATGCCAGAAAAAAAACCCCTCTCTACTGCAGTACCTCAAATAGCATCACCCATTTTCTCCATAAGGACTTAGGGATCTTTCTGCATCATTGCCTTTTTATTGGAGGTTTGCTCTATTATCTCTCCTGGACAGTCCCATCCTTGAGATGGTTCTGGCAAGAGCTTTTTCTAGGAAAGGCCTGCCCCATGTACATGGCTTATTGAACCAAACCTTGGCCCATATGCCTAAATACAGTGACCCATCCATGGTCCAAGAAGACTCCAGCCTCTGCTGCTTGCCCAGAAAGTTAAAACTAGAGGTGCTTCTGGGTTGTCCTGCCACTGATGTGGCCCTGTAGACCTATGGTCCAGGAGCCTGCAGCAAGAGAGTAAACACCCTGGAACAAGCCTGCAAGAAGATTTAAGAGACGCTATGTGCTGAAGGGACATAACAGAGACCGAATCAATGACCGCAGGTGTCTGTCCCCTAGGCAAGGAATGTTCTGTTCTGGAGCTGACCATCTCCGACATTCCCTTCCAAGCAGGTCTGGAATGACTGAACCTTCAGAAGTAGGTGTTTGGTTGATCTTGTGTTAACGGCTTTGTAAAGGCTTGGGGTTTGCTTTTCAGTGCAAGGCCTTTGACCTGTTAATCCCCCTGAAATAACCCTGCCTTTCCCTGTGTTTGTTTTTTCTACTTCCATGCATTTTAAGAAGTTTCCACCGGGTATTTCAAACCTCGTTTTTTTGGCTTCCTTGTTCGTACTAAGTAGTAAGAGCTTGTGGAGAACTGTAGGGAAACCTGGCAAAGTTAAGCAGCAGTGTTTACTACTAGCATGTTACAAGGGTGGAATGTCGCTGAACTTCTGCATATGGTTTAGAAGGAACTAATTATCAGGGTTAGTAATGATCATGTAAATCACACACGGACGGGATGTATGCAGATCAAATGATAAAAGCAACCCGTCCCCTTTAAAAAACCCACACATGTTGAGATAGTTCAGTAGAACTCAGCTATTTCACACATGTCCAGATTGTTTTCTGTGCAGTTATGGATTCAGTTTGTGGATAGCCTTTTACAACTCAAATGGACATGCAAAAAAAAAAAAAAGATGATGGAGGGTCATCATGTAAAGGGTGAGGACACTTTCGCTGCCCAGGTGTTTTCTCCAAATCCCCCTTCCCCATAAAACAAGTAGGCTGAATAAAGCCTCCCACAATCTAGGGTCCCTGATTAATATGGATAAATAATGTAGATTGGAGTCAATAGAAAAGTGAATTTCAAATTCAAGTCATACAAGCTTTTTGGGTCCAGAAAATCTGACCAGATAATGGCTATCACTGTAGGGTTGCCCAGTTTTAGGGCACTGGTTGATGTCTCATTGTGTGTGTGTGTGTGTGTGTGTGTGTGTGTGTGTGTGTGTGTGTGTGTGTGTGTGTGTGTGTGTGTGTGTGTGTGTGTGTGTGTGTGTGTGTGTGTGTGTGTGTGTGTGTGTGTGTGTGTGTGTGCGGGGGGGGAGTCAAATGTCAAGGGTAGCAGGACTTCAGCAGGGCATGGTTTGATTTGTGTGTGAGAAGTGTCTTTAAAGCAGTGGTTTCAAGCCTTGGATCCCCAGATGTTCTTGGACTGCATCTCCCAGAAATCCTGGCCAGGACAGCTAGCGGTGAAAGCATTTTAGTTTAAGACCATCTGGGGACTCAAAGCTGGAAATCTCTGCTTTAAAGCTTCAGTACTCTTCTCTAGCCATTCCTAGATGACACCGGAGTTCACTGGTTCAGTGCAAAGATCTTTCTATGTATACTGTATCTGTGCTATCCCGTCACATCAAAAAGCTAGGGAAGAGAGGAAAGGGCTGGGGAGAGAGAAACAGTCATTCATGCTTATGCCACTGGTACTGTTTGGAGCGAGGCAAAGAGTGGAACACTAGTGTTGTGACTCATGTGCCTTCTTGTTCCTGTGTGTCCTGTGTACTATTGGTCATGTATGACAGCGTAAATAGCAGCAGCAGCTGCAGGGTACCTTTGGTTATGCCCCATCTGCCAAAAAATTTGGTCTCTTTGCTTGTTGTGTGTTGCCATATTACCTGGCTAGCTGGCTTTTACTAGGATTCTGTGCCCATTTACTTCGGATTCCTTTTTGTGTCGATTTCCACTTGCCAAGCTGGTTGCAGCCTCATTCCAATCCTTGCTTGTCACACCTCTGTGACATCACAACGTGGCCAACACCCATGCCAAGTTTCCCCCTGAAATCTCAAAGAATGGGATGCCAATGACAATTCTACTTATCTAGATGGTTATCGAGATGCATGTACCAGCATTCAAGTATGGGCATCTTCTCTTTTTGAACTGAGAGTACTCCACAGACAGTATTTTGTAGCCTGGCTGTTTTCTTGAAATGTCTCAAAAAATTGGAGAGATCATTCTATTATTGGGGAATATGGTCCTCAGGTTTATTTTAACTAGAAATTAGTGGATCTGGGCCTGCTAAAAATGCTAAGATTCTAAAACATTGTGTAAAAACATAAGGATTACTAGGTGGATCAGAACAAAGGCCTTCTCCACAGTGGCCAATGAGATGCCAACAAGCCACATCTTGTGGAGACAATGGCCCAAATCCTCTTATCTACCGGACACTGACATAGCAAAAACAACACACTTTTGGGAGGTGAATTGTTCCACATTAAGAAATCACCATAGACATTATCAGTTGCATACAAAGTTGTGTGGCTTAGATAACATCTAGGATGACTTCTCAACTTGAGTCAATTTGCCTCCAAAAGTTACACTGTTTGCATAGCTACTATGCAAGAGGATTTTGGCCATCAAATGTGAACTGAGAGTCACAGTGTCATAATGGTTAGAGTAATTTCACTGAGACTAGAGAGATCAAGATTTAAGTTCTCATTGAGTCATAAAGCTCTTTGGATTGCCTTGGCTGGTCACTCTCCTTCAGCCCAGCCTATCTCATAGGATAGCTGTGAAAATAGGCAGGGTGAGCAAGAACCACATGCATCACTTTAAGCTATTCGGAGGAGGGGATGGTGATGATAGTACAAAATCACTGAATTATCTTTATACAAGCTTATGAACTCCAGCATCACATTTGTATACAACTTGGGATGCATTTTAGCTGGTTTAAAGCAAAAGCAAAGCAAAAGCAAAGCGTGCTGCTTATATACCGCCCCATAGTGCTTCAAGCACTGGAAAGAAGCATAATTAAGAAAAACCAACAAAAGAAAAAAAATATATATTTCCCCTCTCCCTAACACAGAATTAGTTTGCAGAAACAAATTTGCTGGAAAAAGTCACATCAAGATTAACTCCTCAGCAATGTAGCATAGAGGACTTCTGTTTTGTGGCTAGATTTATTTCTAAATTGTGTTGCAGAAAACAGAGATGAAAAGCAGTAGTGGTATCAATTAGTTGTATCATCTTTGGAAGATGAGAAAACGCTTGACATTCATGAGCCTTTGTAACTAATTTTTCAGCTTTAAATCACACTTTTCTTTCTGGCTTAGATAGTTTCCAAAGCTTTGTGTTTCACAATTTTTAAAATATTTATATTCTAAATGTTTGCATGCACCATCCTGCATGTCAATGAATTTAGAGAGAATGTCTGGTCTCAGAACAGCTGTTAGTGTGACTATGACTCCTACAGAGGATCTTATTAAAAAGAATAAATTTATGGAAATTTATTTAAGAGTTGCTGCTGTGGCCTCCCCTTAACAGTTGAAGCTTAACGAATGAAGGCTGCTGAGGAGGTTATAGTGAGCTACTTGGATGACAGATACATTCAGACAAGCTAGAGACCTTTGATGGACAGCTCTGGGAAAAGCAATCACTTCCACTCAGTTTGATGCATTATATATCCTCTGCCTGTTGCTCTGCAGAAGGACAGCAGAAAAGGAAGGAAGCAACAGTGAAATGTGCACTATTGGTAAGGCAATGTGTAAAGAAATTGACAGAGTATTCATGGATAACAAAGACCTGAGTTACCCAAGAAAAACTAAGGAAGAGAAGTTTGCAGCAGGAAATTAGTTATATACAGTCTCAATCAAGGGTGGATAGAGAGTAGATGAAGTGTTTTGGACTGGAGTTCTCAGTAGCCTTTGCTAGCATAGCCAGTAGTCAGGAATTATGGGAACTGGAGTCCCAAACAGTTCTTCCCACCAATGATTTAAATCACACATGAAATTTCACCCTGTCTCTGTAAATAGTCTGCAAATATTTGTCATTGGATTGTCCACACTCTACTTTTTATATAGAACACTGAACATGGCTAACCAAAACAGAAGCCAACAACTATTCAGCATAAGAACACACACACAAGCAATAACACATTTTAACCTTTCATCTGTTCATCTCGACTTTCAAGCCATCGCCCAGAGCCCTCCTCCAGGTGGTCTCACCAAATGAATCAAGACAGGGGTCTTTTCAGTGGTGGCACCCTATAGCTGTCTTGTCCTCCCAGGGCAAATTTGCTTCAGTAAAGAGCTTTTCCCCAGTGGTTTTAAGAGTTGCAATTGTGCTTTAAGAAGACATTCTTTTGTTTTCTGGTTACTCATATGGTATTATTAGCTGCTGGTTTTACATCTTGAAGATCAGTGATGAAGATGATAAAGATCTGAGCCTTTCATTGTACAGTATTCATATTATCTGGAGCTGCAAAGAGAATAAAGATCGTATTACAGGCAAACAGCATTCAGGGCTGAGATTGTTGGCCAGCCACTGGTGTCAGCTCCTGAACAGCTGTTTTCATTTCAGAGGTAGCTGGTATAAACCTGCCTCTTAAAAAAAGTTTGCTTGGCCTGAAGAGTCTTCAGTGAAGATCCTCTTCATGTTATCGGTAGTTACTGATAATTTACCTCCTGTATATCCTCTTGTTGCCTGTTTCCATCTCTGAGGTGCTGCTGGGGAGTTGGATTTGATGACTGATAGGCCTCTCCCCTCTATTTTTACAGAGCCCTGTATTATATAGTGCTATTTAAATATAAAAATAAAAGAAAAATATAATAGGAAGAAGTCATTAAGAAAGCCTCATCCATGACACAGAGTATAATGTATTCTTTAATCTTTCAGTCAACATTCATCAGAACATTCATGTAACAGAAATGCCACACAAATGACTTTTAAGTAAACTTGGAGTGGAAACTGAGATTCAACAGCTTAGATTTGTTTCCTACTTCCCCAATTGAAGTAAGGACTTGCACCAAGGAAACTTTGCTTTTATGATTGTATTATTCCCCTTTATTATTCTTCAGTCTCAACTCATGTACACAGGGCTCACATGATCAGCATTGCTGATTTATCAAGAAAAAAAAAATCAAACTAGTGGCATTCTCATTTGGACATAAGAAAAAAAGCTCTCCTCTTTCTCCTGATCCTGAAGGATAGAGATCCAAGGGTTGGACCCTTATAAATTTTAAACAGAAGTTTCCAAGAGCTGCAGATGGAGATGGTATTTGTAGCAATCTGTGACAGATTGTTGCTGATGATCATACAGGTAAAAGGTAAAATCAATGGAAGCAACAGTGCAGGAAGAATAATCAATTATTGGTCTGGATACAGTACAATATCATTGTTTAGAGTTGTTACATGCACAGTCAGAATGGCATCCAGCCTCTAATAGGAAAGGGATGAGAAGACCACTGTCTCTTCAATTGGACGTGTTGGAGTAAGATGTTCCTTGTTTAAAAATTGAATTTCCCTTTATCCTCTTTCAGTCTGCATTTGGTTAGGCAGAAGGGGATGGGTGATTCAGAAATCATATACAGTGGTGCCTCGCTTAACGAGCGCACTGTTTAACGACGAATCCGCATATCGAGCGTTTTTTTCGATCGCTAATGCGATCGCATTGCGATGTTTAGATAGGCCAAAAATCGCATTGTGATGATCTGTAAGCGTTTCGCTTACCGATCTTCGCATTACGATGTTCTAAAAACAGCTGATCGGCGATTCCAAAATGGCCGCTGGAAGAATAAAATGGCCGCCCACTCCGTTTTCGCACCCTGCCCTCACTTACCCAGGCGGTGAAAATGGTGGCCAGATGGGGAATCTTCGCTTACCGGTGAGTTTTCGCCCCATGCGTTCCTATGGGGTTTTCAGTTCCATTTAGTGATGTTTCCGGATAGCGACGTTAATCCTGGAACGGATTAACGTGGCTATGCAGGGCACCACTGTACTAGGGAATGGAAAGGAATAGTGGAGTATTGGATGGTAGAGCTCTTCGTGGTACATGGCGGGTCCTACATACAACTAAACTACATCAGGGCCTGAAGACAGAATTCTACTCGCACTGAAGCAAAACTGCTCCCTTTCAGTCTTTGGTGCTACACATGTTCAACTACTGGGTGACTGCAGACCATGGCAAAAATAATCTACATCACTGTCTCCCCCAAAATATGTACAGATCTGAAGAAAATGAACAGGAAAAAATCAAATTATTTGGAATATGGTGCTGGAAGAAAGCTTTAGGGATATCAAGGACTGCCAGAAAAAGCAAGTAGGGGTTAGATTAAATCAAGCCTGAACTTTCTCTAGAAGGTAGGTAGGTAGGTAGGTAGGTAGGTAGGTAGGTAGGTAGGTAGGTAGGTAGGTAGGTAGGTAGGTAGGTAGATAGATAGATAGATAGATAGATAGATAGATAGATAGATAGATAGATAGATAGATAGATAGATAGATAGATGGCCAAACCTGAGATGGTTGAGCGCATGGCAAGAGCTATTAAAGCCATTAACCACTTGCAACATTAAATCTTGTGATTATTACAAAACGAAGCCTAGGTATCAATGGATCCGGTGGCAGATGAACACCTAAGATTGCTTACAGTCTTGATTATAATTGCGCTTCCCCCCCCAAAAAAAAAACTGTTAGACATGACAAATGTTGAGTCTTCAAATATTGACTGGAGCCTGCCGTTCTCACAATTTCTTCTCATGGCTATGCTGATTAGCAATCCAACACAGTCCGAGGAGTCAGACATTGTGTCCATCCAATTCTAAAGTGAAGGCTAAGTATCAGTAGCAGGTTTCTCTGTAGCTACTCTCCCTTTGCTACAATGTCAGACCTGCATATTTGGCATTAAGGGCCCAGTGCCTGGATATTGATGCCTTTCACCTCTCACCTTAAATCAGAGTGATGCAGCACACAGTGCATCAATCCTTTGCCTCAACCTGCACATGGACAATGTCATGGCAAAGATACTGGGTAGTTCTTCTGCAGATGAAGAGAGTGGGAGGCACCTATATTCCAAAATGATTTGCATCACAGAATGACTTAAGCCATTTGAAAGGAAGATATAATTTTTTGATTAAAAAAAAAGTTACCCAAAGCAAAATGTGAAGCAATCTTTGTAAGCTACACAGAGAGCTTGAAAGAATTAGCAAACAAAAATGCTGCTACAACAGGTTTGTTTTTTCCTCTCTACTCCTGTAGACCAAATTATATGTTCTTTTTCTTAGAAGAAAATAAACATTCAGACAAAAAGCCCCTATGGTAGACCTTTGGTCTAGATGGGTGAGGTAGAAGTCTAATAAAATTTAAAAAAATATATTTTCTTTCTCAACCATAATTTAATAATACCTGTTTGATAGCAAAGATAAAGTAACATGAACTAAAGGTTGTTTTGTTTTGTTTTTTGGTCATTGTCACAATTCAAATAAACTTCTTTGTGACAGGTAGACTTCAGATGAAAATAGCTTTAATTTTACTCAAAGCAAGAGCAAAATTTAAAAAACAGCTTGTGCCATTGTAAGCGAGGACAGTTCATTCCTTGTGAATATTAAAATATTCTATTGAAACAAGAGGGGGGGGAATCCCATAGTTTTCTTCATTAACAATGTTACAGGATGTTTAATTGCCTTCTCTAACTGAACAGCCATCCGGCTATGCTGAAATACAGCTCTTAGCTGGCTGAGGACTTCTGGGTATTGTAGTCCAACATATCTGGAGGGCAGCAAGCTGGGAAAACCTCTTTTGAAACACTGGTTAGACAAAGCTTCATGGAAAACTAACGTCAGGGGGATAAGGGGAAAGTAATTCTTGTTGGCTTGCTTTACATGAAGAAGGCACAACTTGAACAGTGGTAAAGTCAGTAAAGAAAAATTTTACTGAAATAATTCAATAACACAGATACTGGATTCTGTTTTAAGTGTAAAGCTAATGTCATACACAAGAAAGTTGAACAGACCCTTTCCCCAAGACTAATATGAATATACAATAAATATGGAGTTGTACATATTCTGTACACACAAACTTTGCCCACAGCCATAAAAATTTACATTTAACAGTGCAACATATAATTTAATCATTTATTTCATTCGACATAGGTTTTTAAATGTTATTTTACTTACGAAACACAAATAACTACTTGGTTTTAATATACATATAATATATAATTTTGACAATCTGTACAGTTTTCTAAACATAAAACTGAAAAAAGAGAAAGATTGAAAGAAAAAGGCACAATTGTCTATACAACATGTACAAAAAATGGCCGGAGCTGACATGAAACAACAATTATTGGTCAAGAGTTCATGATTGCACAAAGATTAGTAATGAATTGGTGTCAGAAAACAAATGTGCTTTAAGTAAAAGAGAGGTTTGAAAAGAAACCTGGCTAAGTGTTACTTAAAAGAACACACACACACACACACACACACACACACAAATAAAAACCACCCACACGCACAACCCCAACGTAAAACCGTAAACTCTAGGTTGCTATTACGAGCCTATCCTCATCATCACTGCTGCCATCACTGAACTCCACAGTATTCTGCCTCTCAGGCAACGCTTTTCGCCTGTGTACCTGTCTATCAAGAGAAACAGTGTGATCTCGGGGGGAACCGGATGAAATGTCAGAATTCATCTTCATGGGAGGCTCTGATGCAGAAGCCTGTTTGACCTGAACAGAACTGATATTGCACTTTGGTTTCGTACGACTCTCCGAGCCAGACTTTTCAGTGTCCAGTTTAGCCGGGCTCTCGTGCCGCTGGTACCCACTTGAAGGAGCTGGCTGTTGTGACCGGTTTTCAAGGCTAGGCTGCTGCTCGGCAGAGGCCACCTGAGGAGATGGAGTACTGGTGATCTGAGCAAGATCATCATTGGCGAGACTCCCAGAACCTTGATGATTTGGGCGAGTTTCACAGGCCTTGTTCTTGGAAGCTGGTGTTTCTGGAATGCCCGGTCCATCTGTAGTTACAGGACTGACTGAAGGGATTAATGTTGGCAGTGCTATGTTCAGTATCTGCAAACTTGGAATGTGTGCCTGTGGGCTTGGGTTGCTCGGAGGGGAAGGGTTAGCAGTCAACACTTGTAGCCCTACAGCATTTAGGGTTAAGCCAGAAGGATGTATTTGTGGAGCAATGTTGGTGTTGGCCAGGCCCAAGAGGTTCATGGTATCCACGCTCAGGGAGGGTAGAGGCTGCAGGGTGGAGGCATTCAGGCTCTGGATGTTGGGCACATTGATCTGGCCTATTGGAATACAAGGGACAACTTTGTTCATGTCAGCAACACCAAGACCATTTGCAGTGCCAGAGACGGCACAGGCTGCGTCACCGAGAGCGCTTGTAGTTCTGTGGATCACACTAACAGCAGGAATAGTGAGTTGCACCGGCCCAGCCTGAATAGGTAGAAATGTGGAGTATGTGGCCAAGCCAGCAGGTACCACATGGATCCCCCCCACTGGAATCATCCCATGATAAGGGGTCCTGGTTTGTTGCTGTGAGTGCAAAGGAAGGTGGCTAAACAGGTGCGTCTGGGGAGATGCCAGTTTCAAGGCCGACTGCTCCTCATGCTTCTGCTCTTGGATCTCTGAGAAAGGTGAGGCTATGGAAGGAGCAACTGTTGTGGTCTGTGTACTCTGGTCCACAGGTGGAGAGGGAAGTCGCGTTGAAGTTGTGCTCTAGGAAAAAGACAATACAAAAAAAAAAAGGTGGTCAATCCAAGTTGTGTTTCTTAAAGTGTGAAAGCAACTTATCAAATCAAGGTAAGCTGGAGAATAAATAGAATAACAGAATAAAGAGAATTCTAGAATTTGCTAGAATAACACTTTCCTCTCAAGCCTATGTGCTGATTTTTTTTTTATTTCCAGAATTCAATTATCTTAATTTCATTGTTTTCTCTACTCTGGAACATTTTGAAGCATGCCATCCCTCTATCAGGCTAAACTGCTTCTTGTCATGGATTCGTCCTTCCTTCTTCTTACTTCAAATTCTACTGAAGAAGCCAAAATCATCCTCTCAGTTTCCACATCTATTAGACACGAGTCAAGAATCTGTTCTCAAAAGAGTGTTGTTAAACTCCAGATTCATGTAGATTATGTAGATAGATAGTGTTTAAAAGCATGGCACAGTTTTACACTCTCAGGATGTATTTTCCATTGCCAGCAGTGGCAAATGATCTGTCAGACCCCTTTCCTTCTATTGCTGACTATGCTGAAGCCCTCCTGATAATAATGAGGCAACCTATCCACACTACGTTTTTTGGGATTGAGGAGGTGTGCACACGTGTATACATAAAACTAAGGACGCAACATGAGTTGGAATAACTTCCAGGATCACTGAGGTATGTATGCATGTGCGTACATGTGAGGAAATGCATACACAAACTTACCGGTATCAGTGTACTGAAAAGTAAATCCTATTCATGTCAATGTACTGATGACCCACAGCTAACAAAATGAAGAAATCTAATCTGGTCTAGGTTCATTTTTAAGTACTGTACAGTGGTGCCCCGCTAGATGACGACCTCGCAAAACGACGAATCCGCATGATGATGATTCACAAAACAGTGTTTCCAATGGGCGATTTTCGCTGGACAATGTTTGGGTCTGTGTCTCGCAAACCGTTTCTCACAAGATGATGATTTTGGCACTGACCGGTGCTTCACAGGACAGCCATTTTACCAGCTGATCGGCGCTTTGCAAAATGGCTTCCCTATGGGCGATCTTCACAAAACGACGACGATTATTCCCCATTGGAATGCATTAAACAGGTTTCAATGCATTCCAATGTAGAAACGGTTTTGGCAAGACAATATTTTCACAAGACAGCGATTTCTATGGAACAGATTATCATCGTCATGCGGGACACCACTGTATTTCCGTGTGCAACCCCTCTTTGAGTCCTGCATGCTTCACTAAAATCTTTTCAGGTCAGTGTGCTTAAGAACCACAGCCAAGGACATCTAAGCATCATTATGCCAAGAATATACTAAAAGTTGGTGTTCTTACAATGAATTTTGAAGGCGGAAAGATTATGTGACTTACCTTGGAAGTTACTTCAGTAGGAAAACTAGGTGTAGCAGCAGGCCTCCCTAATGCCTCTTCTGCATCCGAGTAGTCCACATACATCAGATGGCTTGGAGACTTGGGAACAGTCTCCAAAGAGTCTGTGGCTGTTGCTATGTCTTGTGTGTTTCCTTCACCAATCCCTCTGGGCACAGCTGCTACTAGCGGCCCTGAGCTTCTGCAGTCTGACTGCCCTGTACTAAGTACGGTCATCTTGGTGAGAAGTGCTTTTGGTAGGCCATCCATAGAGTCTGTGTGAACCCCAGCAAAACAGTCGGCAATCCTGATTTCTTCATCAGCACTTGAGATCTCCTGAGAAATGTTCCTAGACGGGTGATGTTGTGGACTAGCTGAAACAGAGGGAGTAGCCGACAAAACTGATTCTGCTTGGCTGTCATCGTCATCATCTTCATTGTCATTATCCTCATCGTCTGCCCCGTCTGAGTCCTCTGCATCAAATCCTGACCGATCATAACCCTGTCGTTGTTTTTCACCTATTAAAACAGGACAACATGTATTTTTTACTTAACCGCAATACAATATTGCTGCAAATCTTGTAAAAGCAAAATCAGCAGCAATTGTTAATTCCACAAACAGAGGTCACTGAGCAATTCATGCTATGTCATGTGACATTTTGTGCTTTCAAACATTTCCTACATACAGATACTTGTTAGGGGATTCTTATTCAAACACTTCCAAAGGAACTCTTCCACCAACAATACGCATTAGAAACCTAGCATGTCAAAGAGAAGGGCTTTCAACCTCACCTTTTCAATGACATAATAGCTACATCCAGATACTTTTCCATGGAAAGAAGCATTCAGATATGCAAAGTGCTTCCCCTGCTTCCCAAAAAAATATTCCAAATGGTACATTACTAAAATGACTATGACACATCCTAGTGATGCATGTTTTAAAATTATCCAGAGGTGTTGACAGGGTCAATGAGATTCTAGTAAAGCCATATGAACAGGTACACAAAGAATAACAAATGGATATCTTCAAGTCTTTTTTTTTAATGATTCATGAATAAAATGTTCTGACAGTAAATGAAAAATAATTACCACAAAAAAGATAGGAGCACTTAGACCTTAAAAGGGGGTGCCTATTTCATTTTCATATTTTCATGCACCAGTCCTTTCATTTTACACAAAACAGAACACCTCTCTCAGGTTATTTCGTTTCATTTCCTCTCATTTGTGTTTTCTGGCACTAGCCTAAAACAGTCCAAAAGAACCCGTAAAAATTAATCCAAAAAAAGCAGAAACAAGGCAACACAGCATCAATCTACTCCAAAAGCAGGACAAGAGAAAGAAAAGTCGTCATTAGACCAACAAAGGAGAAATGTGTCCTCCCAATAACAACCACTACTGTACCCACGCAGCTCAATGGGACACATGCACAGTTACAAAAGCCCAGCCTCTTGGCCCACCCACAGAAGCAGCCAAAAAGTCCCCCAACTTCCCCTCCCCCAAGTATACAACGTTTACGGAACAAACTGTAATTTGCCAAATAACAATTTTTTTAAAAAAAAATCAGTCAAACAGGGAAAACACCGCTAAAGTGAAAAACATAGCAACGTCAAAAACACACCATCACATCTCCCAAAAACAAAGAAAAGCAAACAGGGAAATAAAAACAAAAAAATACAACCAACACCCCCCCCCTAACAAAAGCAACCAGAAAACAGTAATATTTGTGTGTGTCCTCCACCCCGTGCTGCCCTTTCCCACTGGTGCCTTGCTCTCTCTTCTTTGAGAACAGCAGGAGACAGGCAGCAAAAAGAAGAAAAGGAAACAGCGGTGGGTATCCCAAAGATATAAGAAGACTTTTTTTAAAAGGAGGTATGCTGGCACAGGCAGGCTGCCTGGTGGCAGCAACAAAAATAATTTAAAGAAATGGGGGCACCCTAAAATGAAGGAGGCAAAAGGCAAAAAAGGAAAGGATCTAATATGGAGACATAATAAGCAGTTAGGCAGCAATCCAAGATGGAGGGCCACCAGTTGCTCAGCACACAGCAATCCCACCCACAAGGATGACTGAAGCATCTTTGTGGGATGCTTACTGGGTTCCAACAAATCCAGGCCCTTTTACAGATTCAAAATCCCCCTCCCCCTTTCTGGATATTTTGATTGGCTGCTGATAGCAACCCTTGTGACATCATTGGATGAAAAATTTCCAGGTCAATTTGATAGGAAAAAGGGCAAAAGAAATATCAAATGAAAGAGGGGAACATGAAACTATCATGTACTCCTCCTTTCTTAATATGTATTTAAGAGGCTCTCTTTCTGTAACTGATGAAAGAATACAGCAAAGAACAGTATTATGCATTTTTTTTCTTTTTTTAAAACATGAAAACCCCATTCCCTACTCATAAATTCAAAAGGACTTCAATATTAAAAGGAGCCAGACACATTGTTGTACAAGTAATTACAGACCACAAATCAAAATAGCATGCCATATAGGTGGTTTTCTATGACTTCAAGTGGGGAAAGAAGCCAGCAGTCTTAAACTTTTCAGCTGAAATCAGAAGAAAAACAGAGTCCACTGCTAGACTCAGGTCCACTAGAACAAACACATAGCAATGATAAAATAAACAATTCTAATGTGGCAAAAGAAATTTAGTAGCACTGGACAGTGAAACCAAAGGGAAGAGCTGTATATGTAGAACCTAGACAATTAAGAAACTCTTCTATTTATTGTGCATTACAAATTACGAATTATATGAGATAACCTTAAATATACTGCTAATTATTTCACTCAAAATACTTCATTCTGAAATTGAAGTAAACCTCTGAACATAGCAGTACAGACCAGGAGGCCTAAGGCTTTTTTCTTGTTGCAGGTACTTGCACTAATAAGGATTGATTAATTATGGTGCTGGAAGAATGCTAAGCCCTTTCTTCCCCTTTCACTGCCAAAACATCCCTTAAAGCACACCAAAAGCACTCTCATACCATCAACAGAACATTAACTGCTCTGTCAGAGTTGGTAGAAAGTGATAGATGTGTTTATGTTGAAGGAAGGGCACCCAAGTGAATAAAGCAACTGGGATTTCAGTATTCTCCTCCCCCCCCCCCCCATGTTTCTCAACGTAGAGTTGGCCAGGGGTATGGTATTCTCTTTTAAGCTCTCCACAAAACCTCCATTTTCCTTTTACAGGATGCTGCAGACGCAGAAATTAAATATTTAAAACATTCTTTGCTAAATTGGCTGGTTCTAGACATAATTGCTACGTATGATTTACATAGCTTAGGACCCAACCATCTGGATTACATTCTCTCCTATGGACCTGCCTGCCTACCAAGATCTTTGTAAGTGGGCTCTCAGTCCCATCACCACTGAAGCAAGTTCCTCTGCTGGGGATGTGAGGAAGGCCTTCTTTGGTGGCCACCTCTGGGCTTTAATGATAAGGAAGGCTAAACAGGCCTCATTTATTTTGCTCTTCTATCCCCCCCCCAAAAAAAAGGACCTTAGTTTTTTAAGAGACATTTTAACATTTGAGGGAAGAATACTAAGTAGTCAACATGGTTGAGGATTGCATGAAGTGACACTTGACCATCTGCCAGCTGAGGCTGTGCTAAATCCACATCTCTCCCAGCCCAATAATATTGAAAACTACCCAAAATTACCTTGCCCCTGCCCTAGCTTTATACTGGCATAGTGGTAGTTAGTCTGGGGCTGAGAAGGATTTGGATCCAGTGTAATTCAGCTAGCTCCTCTCCTCCTGATTTCCACCCTCCCTGTTCTGCCAAGTGATCTCTGCCAGTACAAGCGTGCTGCTGCTTATGTACATAAGCTGTGCCAGTGTAAGGGGTTTTTGCCCATTCCAAACCCACTACAGCTGGAATATCTTTGAGGCTGGATTGCACAGTATAATGAATTTCTAATTAAGGGGTTTTAAATAGTTGCTACTATTATACAGGAGGGCCTGGCGTCCTCTGGTCCATGGGGTCACGAAGAGTCGGACACAACTAAACAACAACAACTATTATACAATATTTTACATTTAATCAGATTTCAAATCTATTTTCATTATATTTTTGTTTGAATTTTAAATTTAACTGATCTGAATGCATTTTGTTGATTCATTTTTTTCATGTGCTACTCTATGGCAGAATATGCTAGCACCGTATGGTATAAATCAAGACATGACAAACAAGTGGATGTAGCCCTTTCAGGATTATTACTGGTTGCCTGAAATCTACCCTCAATTGAAAAAAGTCTGTTATTTGGCTGGCAACACCCCTCTCGAAATATGCTGAAAGGTGCTAGCAAATAACAAACAAAATAAGATAATACAGCACCAAACCCACCCACCTCATGGACATCAACCCCCTAGATGACAGCTAAGATGGACAAAAAGTTTTTTGAAAACTCTCAAGCTCTACATATTAAATCAAAAGAGGCTAGGCAAAAACAGAGCAAAAACTACACACCTTGCCAAATGAATGAACACCAAAGAGAGTCTCCCACCAGGGTAGGATTCTGGTTGGACAATCTATTCTAGAAGTCACTTAATAAATTTCAAAGCAGAGTAGGAAGATCAGAGGGTAATCAAGTGAAACGGAGCTACAGTCCACCCTTGCTTTCCATGACCAAGCAGGGATTCAAACCCAGCTCTCCTGAATCCTAGTACACCACACTATCCACTATACAACTCAGGGTATCTAGTGTTTATTTGTTGTAAAAACACAGATAGAAAGGAAACTCCAAAGAATTATCTCAATCTGCTTTGATAAAAATGTGGTCACTATGTTGCAGAAATTAAAGGCAAGAAGGGAATGATTATTTGAAAGAAAAAGATACAAATTATTAGGTAATGAAACAGTAGAAATTAACAATTTTATATACATACCACATACTTAAATTTCACTGACAGAGAATATCACTGAGGCTATTACCCGAACTCTATTAATTACAGTGGTGCCTCGCTTAATGTTAATTCATCCCAGCGAAAATGTCATAAAGCCGAACTAAAAAACCCATTGAAACGCACTGAAAACCATTCAATGCGTTCCAATGGGCTAAAAACTCACTGTCCAGCGAAGATCCTCCAGACGGCGGCCATTTTCTGGGCCTGTATAGCCAGGAATCCGTGCCTAAGCACAGCGGGGAGCCATTTTAAGCACCCGGTGGCCATTTTGAAAACCTGGCGATCAGCTGTTTTGATTGTCGTAATGTGAAGAATCGGTTCCTGAAGCAGGGAACCAATCTTCGCAAAGCGGAAAAACCCCATTTAAAACATCGGTTTGCAATCACAATTGCGATCGCAAAAACATCGTCGTGAAGCGGATTCGTCGTAATGTGGGGTAACCATTAAGCGGGGCATGACTGTAGTTATATGTATTTCATTTAGAAATTAACTTGGCTATCACGAATACTTTGGACCTCAATTTTAATCAGTCCTAGTCAGCACAGCCAATGTTCAGGGTAAAGGGAATTATTGGGGGCGGGGGGGGGGGGGAGAGAGAAAGGATTCTAGTTTGTTGATGGAAAGATTTTTCCCATGCAGGACATTCAATTTTCAAATGAGACAGTTCAGTTTTGCAGTGTCCATAACCATAAAACTGGTACCTGCAATTGATTCTAGATTCTACATTGGTAATGCAACATATGTTTACCCATTGAAACCAAACATATTTCCTGCTTAATATCATACTTGCTTTAAAAGCCAAAAAGATTACATTTATTCTCATTTAAATTTCTGCTCTTTAATGTATCACAGACTAATACTGACATCTGCTGGGGAAGCTCAGACTAAAAGAACCAAAAAGCCCTAAAGATTAAAAAGGCTTTGATATTTGCCTCGTCAGGACCGAGAGTAAAGGGCTCGCTGCCTGTCATCTTTCTCTCTCTCCATAAAATGAGTTTAAACGCTTGTTCAAATGATACCCTGCTGGCTGCTACAAGTCTCTGTGAGGTCATGCATTGGAGCAAGCCACTCCCAACCCCAGCTGTCCATGGAGAACAGCAACTGGAAAATTAAAGGATTCCCCACCACCACCACCATTATCTCATTGGGGAACTAGAGCATCACCAGTTGCTGCTGAAGTTACCAATAGTGCTAGTTCCTTGTTGGTGTTCATGAGCGTTATATCTCTGTAAAAGTTTTACCTTGTAAATGAATCACATTTCTAAGAGTTATTTCAGTAACAAATCAGCTGACATCAGCATCCATTTTTATCAAAACATGGACTAAAAGGTTTTAAAACAAATTTCTAAATTCACTGTGTCAGTCCCTCGCTACCAGGGACTCTTCCCTAGGCCTGTATATCCTCAGGCAGATCTCATGAACTTACTCCCTTTCTCATATGTCAGTGCTTGCCTTCCTAAAAGTTCTCATGTACCAAATACTGCTTGCTTCACATCTTGCCAGCCAAAATATTCCTGCCACACAAGCTGTCTCCTCTGCAGGTAGTTATCAGCCGTGTTACACCACACCATCTTCCTCTTGGCTAAATGCTGGAAGATTAGAAACCCCATATTTTCCAAATATCTTGCCACCTGTGTTGACAACAACTTCAGGGAGAAAAGGAAAAGATAATGTTAAGAAATGATTGTAGCAACATCTTTTGGTAAGCCAACCCTTTTGACTTATGAAGAAAATTGTTTCCTAGCCCTGAAACAGGGGTTCAGTAATCTATAAGGGTGCTGTGGGCTATTGGGGGTCTTTGAAAGGGCCCTTTAATGGATCTTAGCTCTATTCTGAACATTTATTATGGAATAAATTTCACTGATGTGCAGCCTTAAGCTATGATCCTAAACCTGCTGAGGTATACATCACAAAAAATTAAAAGGGTTTTCTTCTCTGAATAAATGTACTTGGGACTGGGGCATTAGCTGCCTAATTAAGAGGAATGCACAAAGAAAGCGTGGGCCAGTGCTGTGAAAAATGATATCCCCCAAGTTGTGTTATGTCACACTGAATGGTTCACCTGGTCTGACAGCTTAGTTCAGAAGCCAGCATTCCAAACATAGTCGCCCTGTATTTGAGGTGGAAATGGAATTCTTTGGATGAAGAGATGAAAGATCCAAGGATGAGCTTGAACATAAAAGGTGAATCTAATCTAACACCGAAATGAAGGCAAATCTGAAAACAAAGAACATTTCCCCCCAACAACCAAGCCCTGCCGCAACGAATCCTTCATTCCCGAAATGTGTAACCCTCACACAAATGAATGGTAACGGTGCAAAGCAGTGGAAGAGACTCTGCAAAACTGCTACATATGAAGAAAAACTCTTCCCAAGAATGCATATACCGTTTTCTATTTGCCTCTGTTGCAAGTCTAACACTCAAGCAACCCATCAAATCTGGAACTAGTGTTATTAAGCTCCCTTAAAGATGTATGAAAAATGAACAACAGACATTGAAGTATGTTGAACAGCGAGGGATGGCATAAATGCTTCAAATTTTCTTCAGGCGTTTTCCCTCAATTTCTGTTCTTATAGTGGGCTGGAACTAGGGGAAAGGAATATTTTGAAATAGTAATGTTTATTTATTTATTTAATCTGTATACTGCCTAGTTAATGCTAGGCACTACTCTGGATGGTTTAGATCCATAGTGAAGACAATATAAAATAATATAACAAAGGAACTACTACTCATATACAATCTAATAGTCAAATAAATAAAAAAAATAACCCAAACCTCAGTTCATAAATCAAACAGACCAAATGATAGCTAGATGGGCAACATCGGTGTAACAAGACCATTAAGAACCTTTGGAGATTATGCCCTCAAAAGCTTCTGTGAACAACCTTGTTTTGAGCATCCACTTGAAGGCTGAGGGGAGGAGGGTCAGGCACAGCTCTACTAGGAGCCTATTCCACATTATTATAAACACTATAAATTATAAATCCATCACCTATGATGATGACAGATTACAGGAAGTTTAAAAGGTTCCAGGTTGTTTTAAATCACAAGTTTCTATAAGGACACTGGCTGCTATCCAGGAGAAACACAGGTGCAAGAAGATCAGATTGTAGGCTGGGAGCACAACTGCAAGCGCAGCTTGGGAAAACTTAACTGTTACTAAGACTCCTGATCTGAACACCTATCAACTTTATCAGACTATGGGTGCAATCCTAGCTATCCAGGTCAGCCAATGGCCCACTAACATGACCCAATGCCAGCTGAGGCTACGTTGAATCCAATCTGTCCTAGCCTAGGGATGTCACAATCTTGGTCTAGCTTTTCTCACCGGCATAATGGCTATGGTTTTGGGTTAAGAAAGATATGTAGCTGTATTAATCATCTCCTTTCCTACTCCTCTCTTTCTTTGATTCTTCTGTCATCTGATGTCAGTCAACAGTCAAGTGCTGGCAGATGCGAACTCAGTCAATGGCAGGGGGCTGTGCCAGCATGAAAGACTTCTGCCCACTCAAAACACACCATAGCATGTCCATGAGTTTGGATCGCACTGTAACCATAATGCTTAAGCAAGGGATGGAGGTTTCAGATATTCTTCATCTAGGACTAGTAGAGGCCTTGCCTGCTGGCTGTAGTTGTTACGGTTTCTAGGAGTTGTAGTCCACAAATCTAGGATCCTAAATTTGGGTACTGGAATAAACGGAAAGCTCAAAGCCTGCTCAAAACAAACAGTATTTTAATTCAAACTTATTTAAGAAGTTCTTGACACATAATCCTCATGATGATTTAAAAAGAAAAAAATCTTTAATACATTCAATGTATGTCCTCTCTGACTTTTGATAAAACAAAATGGAGAGGACAGTCTTATTTTCCCTCTAAAGCTTTATGAATGTATGATATGGGTTCCCTTGGGCTAACTATTTGGATATTCATAAGAACCCCCTGGTTTCTATTGCCCCCTCATCAATGTATACCAGCCTATTTTAAACCATGGATTTCAGAGCAGTAAATTAGCCAAGGGGTACAGCTGAGTACCCCTAATGTTTGGAATAAAACACACAGGCATTTCAACCATTTTCCTGAAGATTTCATACCAAATCCCCAACCTGTTTCCTGAGTGTGCATATAAAAAGAACACAGAGCTCTTGAAGACTTTCTACTACATTCAGTGAATTACAATATCATTCACCATTTATGACTGCTAAACCTAAATGATTATTATGTAGTGAATACTGCAAACATTCACTTGGCCTCACTAAACCTTTAAAATATTTTGCTACCTTTTTTCCTTTTGGAAACTGGGAAACATAGCATTCACTTTTTATGTTGATAAATGAGAAACACTCATGGCTATCATATTATTACTAATCTTGTGAACAGGAGAATAAAAGTGTTCAGTATCTGCTTACCGTCTCTAACACAGCTCTACATGCCCTTTTTGGTTCCTTTCAAGGTCTACACTGCACACATACACCCCTTCCAATTGTCTCCTTTTGCTCTGACTGCTGCCTTATTAGTGTAAAGACATTCTTAAAGGAAGCATGTATAAACAATATTAGCCAAATGTTCTTGTTCCCTATTCCTTCCGCCAGTAAAAATCAACAGTTTGCTCTATAAGTACAATACAAGTTGTGAAGCATACTATGAGTCACACCAAACAGGATAACTAAGGTGCCTCTCTCACATCTTGGAAAGGTGAATTCACATGGATTCATTTACTCTGCTACAGGATCCCAAATACTGTAGGAGAAAGTCCATTAATGTTTTGTCCTTTATGTCTCTTACAATAATGTCACCACCTCATCTTCCCAAATGTTCAACAACTCAATACTATGTAGCATAAATCAGAAGAATACTCGGAAAGAAATAAAAAAGTCATTGTGGAGCTAAATAAGTAACAAAATAAATACATCCTCACACTGGCTGTGCTTTAAATCCTTACTGGGCCAGGCAAAATGAATTTTAAATATCCATCTTACTTTATTTCCTCCAATTCAGCAATATTTTTGTCTCTGTACTCCAACATTTTAATGTCCAAAATTATCTTACGCAACATCTAGGTCAACAGAAATGTAGGACTGGTTACCTTTCATTCCTGTTATCTGTATATTCTCTTAAAAGATGGTATATGTGCATCTTAAAGGAGTAATAATGCAACTGAGATACTTGCCAAAATCAATGGATTGGACCCAGGGGGTTAATATGTGGTACACGCAGAACTAGTTCTATAACATTCCCAGAAACCTCCACTTTTCCTTCCTCAGGCAGGGGACACTGCTGAATGGGTAGCCTGTGCCCTTGATTCTCAGCTGTTTGGACCATAAAGTCCCCGCAACCCTCGCTAGAAATTTTCAAGCAGATGTCATGGGTAGAAATTGGAGGGCATTCCATTGACACCAACCCCATTACAGTGTATCTCTGAATCCAATCCACAACTGCAATCTTGCAGAAGTTAAACCTGTAATCTTACAGTGGTCATATATAGCAACATGCTGAGCACCTTTTATCTTTCTGACATCTGTTCCATTCATTTAAAATATGTGAAGCAAAAATCACAAAATGTTTATTAATGTATTTTTCTATCAGTGGAAAATTTGACATTGCGTATTTCACAGACGGAAGCTGTGCATTTTATGTAACTACCAAAATAATAACTATGCAATATGTTGTAAAATATAAGCAACCGTGTAGTCTTACATAATTCATTCCTTCTTTAGCATTCTGGGGACTTTGCCAGTTTTCATATACTAAAGACATAATTCCATGTACGTGTACATCTTACTGAAGTCAGTGAAGAGAAAAAGTTCTTGGTCAGCACATGCAGCAGAATAATATACAGAATGGATTGTACAGTTTCAGAATGAAAACAGAAAAACAAAATCCCAGATTCTGCACAGTTTCTGAAACAAGATGTCCAGCACCTCAAACGAAAAGGTTTCAACAGGCTTTTCCTTGTTGTGCTAGTTCCTTTACTAGTATATATTTTTTTCAAACATGGTATTCTGAAGCAATACAACCTGCAGCCTGAAGTAGTGTAGCCCATTTTACTCTATCCCCTCAGATTTCTGGTAACTTCTATCTGTTTCATGTCCAGATCAACCTTGACTCCCTGGTGGACAGTGGACAAGACAAAATCATCCTGAGATTTCTTTAGGCTTCTTAGATTCATGTGACCAGATTTACTGACTTTAAGGGCTAAGGCCCAAGATAAGGCCAAAAACATAAGGGGGTTGCTTCCCTATGAGGAATATTTGGTGACGAAACTAAAGACAGCTTTCTTAGTGGCTGCCCTCAGACTTAGGAATTTCTGGCCAAAGTAGTGTGTTTACATTTGCCACATGCTGAAATCCTCTTTTAAACAGGCTGGTCTCTATTTGTTCTGTTTCTACCAACAGGAAAGCTCTTTCTGTTCAGAGAGATCTCTGACATTTAACTTGAGTCTTTGTTGAAGGGGGTCTTTGATTGCTTGGGTGCTGTTATTTCTTTTTTGCTGTCGTTTTTTTAACTGTGGTTTCCATTTACTTTTATGTTTTCATTGTATTTGTTTTTACTTCAGTTTGCAACCATTTACCACTTGAGGCAGATACTTAAAACACAAACCCCAAAGTAGAACACTGCTATGTTAGAAGTCTATGGCCAGTTTGTATCAGTTCCAATCTTAAAATTTATGTGTCTCTTACTTCCCATAAAATATAATCTGTAAATTAAGAGAAACTGATCATGGGGTCTTTTCTAATATCTACTGCTGAAGAAGAGTCTCATAATTAAATGAAGGCAGTATCTCCTGGTTCAGCTACTACACTCTTATGCAGGGATTCCTACATGCTCTGCAATCCCTTTTCCATTCTCATTAAATTTGGTCTTTGGATAAAGCTTCTATCAGAACAGCCCTGATCCACAAAAGATGCATAATGAAAGGTTTGAGTAGAGGAAGTGGCATATGTAGATGAAGGGTTGGGATTCCATATAAAGTACAAAAAGAAAAACACCTTACCGTATTCTTCTATATCCTGATCATCTATTAATCCCACAGAGACTCCCAGATCCATGCATTTCTTGCTATGCGCCTTGGACTTCATATGTTTTGTCAAATTTCCTTAAGAAAAATACATTGCTTTCTGATCAAACTATTACTTGTGGGATGTGATTTTGTACTATTAGGTTTATAATGCTCACTTGATGATATATTGCATTCTCAGAAACGTATACTAGAATGGCAAGAGATGAATATTGAAAGGGACACTGTATTAGTGGCTTCTTCTTTCTTTTATAAAAATATATAGATTTCCTGAGAGACAGCTTGTATCTTGTCTGCCGGCTTAATCAAGAACCATTACAATAGTGTGTCTGATGTCAATAAAAACATTTTCTACAATAAATGAACAATGTCCTTCCAAGAATCCCTATTCCCATTCACTCTTGCAGGCATCATCAGACATTTAGGTGTCCACCTGAGGGAGCAAGCCCTTCCCAGTTTCAACGTGTTGAATGCTTGGATGGATGTTACCCCATATGTGTGTATATGGTGCACACAGGAGAGCAGAGTGAGAATGATGAGAGTGTGTCAAGAGTGATGATGAAGATGTTCAGTTTCTGAGACATCACAGATGTCTGTGTATTTGGGCATCCTGGGTGCTTGAAACATCATAGGCTCACAAGGCAGGAAATCGAATCAACAAAATGTCTTCAGCAGGCAAAGGTTATTTATTTATTTATTTATTTATTTATTTATTTATTTATTTATTTATTTATTTATTTATTTATTTATTCATTTATTCATTCATTCATTCATTCATTCATTCATTCAATTTATATGCCGCCCACACTACCCAGAGGTTAAAAGGCCTTTCTATGGGAGGTAAGCACCTACATGCCCTCCCAACGTCTCCTCGGAGAGGTCAACACTCCCTCTTTTTTCCTTTTTAAATATTCTTAGGGATGGATCTTGTGTTGTTGCCCTTGTACCTTTGCACTTGCATAATTTGACTGCATTTGTGCATTTTATATCATTTGTTATTCGCTGCTCTAAACACATTTTTGAAAAGTCTTATAGATTCTCTTTTCCCATGTAGAAATAAAAATTCATCTTAAAACAGATTAAAGTGTGATGCACTTCTGGTAATGTTTTGAAGTTTTCTATTTGGCAGACAAATGATTTACTGTATATTTAGGAAAAATGATTAATATCAGAAATTCTCATAATTAACTGCACATTGTTAATTCATTTACATTTGGCACATGTTGACATCCTCTTTTGAACAGATTTTACAGATCAAGCTACTAAAAGGCTTTGGCACACATACCTTTAGTCTTGAAAGAAAAATTACAATAGTTGCAGTGATAAGGACGGACATCTGTGTGTGTGCGAATATGTTTCTTTAACATACTGGGCTTTTTACAGCGTATTCCACACTCTTCACATATATACTTCCCTCTTCCTCTCCCACGGACATAAACATATTCTTCATTTGACTTGTACCTAATTGAAACAAAACAAGCCATTATGAGCAAAAGGATTCCCGGTATAGATGATATGCTAAAGCAACCGAATGGAAACATTGGTGCACGTTTATGAATTATTATTTTTTGATATTTTTATAGAATGGTAAACTGACACCTGCACACAATACATTTCTAAAAACCTGTACATTAGAAATATTTAACAAACCTGCTAGAGATCATGCAAAGACTAAAGCAGCCACTCTCAACCTTTTTTTTTTTTTTTTTTTTTTGGCCATGGCCATAAACACAATACGAAAGAAATATAGGATGATTCAGGGCTCCGTAAGTCATTATAACAAACCTTGTAAGATGATGTGCGAAGAATTATTTCTATTCTGTGCCCCCCCGCCTTCAAATGTGCCAGGGCCCCCATTGGGAATGGCGAGACTAGAGCATCACAGGGCTGGGTCAGAGATGAACGATAAATAGTTATCAGACCCATGCCCATCCTCTTTTCATGTGAATTTTCCCACCCTGTATCATACATTAGTGCTAGCCTGACAGCAAATTGAGTTGTCCACCAGCAGAGCCAAGAGCTGGACACTCTTGATTCCCCAGCCTGCGTAGCCTTGGGCAAGCTACACAGTCTCAGAGCACTTGCAGAAGAAGGAAGGCATGGCAACCCATTTCTGAGTATTTTATAACTAGAAAACTCTGGGAAGGTCCACCATAGCCAGAATCAATGTGATAGCATGCAATTATTATTAATTATACCACAGGGTATAATCCAAGTCCTCCATACAGAGCACGTTACCATAGTCTTTCAAGACTGAAGGATGCCTAATGAATGATGATCACAGGGTAAGTGTTATTTCTGACCAAAGTTAACCATGATTAACAAACCTTGAGGATATTCTGAAATCAGCTTTTGTTGCTATTACAATCCTACAAGCATTACGCCCCTTGGAGGCTATTCATGCACAATAAAAGAATGGTGGAAGACTGCACAGGTGAAATATGTGCACAGGTGTGTTCCTTCACCCTCTCTGCACTCTTACTACAGACAGGAAATACTAGGCTCAATAATCATTAAGCAAATCACAGATTTTATGACATTATCCTGCAATTCCTTGGAAGCCTATCTATTGGGCTGCAGTAATGCATGTTTAGTGGCAGTTCTTTGCTTACTGTGTGGCACACAGGTAATATGCAGACAACGAACTAAACAAGCTTTTCCTTTTGTAGTTCACCTCTGTCTGAGCCACCTCAATCCATCAATTATCATCTTGGTATCATCTCAAAGAGATCTGCAAAATATTTCCCAAGCAGCTATTTTCATCTATCTCAACATCTTAGCAAAAGACAAGTGGGGGCGGGGGGAGGGGGGAAGCAAAATATTGTAATACTTCAAAGTCTAACAGTTTTATTTCAGTGGGAGCTTTGTTCCGAACCAAAGCTTATAGGTATTGGCTTAGATTTGGGACATTTACCCAAGTCCATATGCTAGAGACTTATGTCCTAAACTACTAGGACAAAAAGCAGCCAGAAGAATAAGAGTTGATGAGGTGGGCATGGTTAATAAGTACAGTGGTGCCTCGCATAACAATGTTAATTGGTTCCATTAAAAACATCGTTATGTGAAAACATCGTTAAGCGAAACACCATTTCCCATAGGAATGCATTGAAAACCGGTTAATCCATTCCAATAGGAGCCTATTCAATACATTTCAATGGTGAAAAAAAATCACCAAAAATTCAAAAAGACTCAGAACAAAGCCAAATTACTTTAATGAAGGTTTTATTAGGTGCACTAACGATTCCAAGCATTTTAAACATTTTTAAAACATTTTAGAATATTTTTAAAATAGCAAAAACAGGGCTGTCAAAAAAAAGTTAAGTGAAACAGGGGACCTAAAACTGTCATCGTTAAGTGAAGCAAGGTCCCAAACATTGTTATGCGAAAATCCCCCATAGGAAACATCGTTAGGTGAGGCGGCAAAATTTCCAGCAAAGGCCATCGTTATGCGAATTCATCGTTGAGTGATGCACTCGTTAAGCGAGGCACCACTGTAATTTGTAATATTAGGGTGCTGGGTTTACCAAATAATTTTGAACACTTGAATGTGTACCTCATGTTGGCTCCTTAATTCAATTATATTTTTCACAGTTGACCTGAACCTCACTGCAGATCTTCTCTTTCTTGGAAAAAAAAAAAAGGCCAAGTAGGCTTTCCTACAAAACCATTATGGTATGCTGAGGAAAGAAAATACTTACCCTCCATCAAATATTTTCACTCTTCTTGGCTCACTTCTGGTGATGGTCTCATTATCTTGATCAGTGCTTGTTTCATAGTTTTCTTTATTGCTGAACTCTCTTGCTGCCTTTTGTTTAACTAATGCCCTCTGAAAAAATGTATATATTTAATTTTCTTATTAGAAAACATATACATTTTTGTCTATCAGAATATTATTACCAGAGAACATCTGATGATGCAGTCACCAAACACGGCCATTGTATAGGGTAAAGGCAACACAATTACATTTCAGTTGTGCAGCACATTTTTAAAAAAATAGACAGGCATGCCAAATACAGCAGCTCATACCATTCACTTGGGAGAAAGTGGCAATGAATATAGTAAGACTTATTTTCAACTAACTATGAACAAACTTGCATTGTTAGAAACATGGCTAGCAAGTAAAGTGAACATATATTATCCTCTTTCTATAAATTTCTGAGTTTCCAGTTATTAGCTGCAGATTTCCATTTTTGCCACAGAGAAGTAGGCCTAAGTTCCCTTTCAGGCTCTTCTTTTGTTTAAAAGGTGTGAAGATAGACTCCACAAGTAAAGGAATGTGTTTCAAAAACTATTTGCCTTTTCCGGTGAGTAAGAGAAGCAAGATAATTCATGTAATAGTTGAAAATTTCATTGAACTCCAAAATTCATCCATACAGTAGAATGCAGATTTTGGGGGGAAAATATATATTGTTATGTGCGTGCATGCACGCACATGTGTACACACACACACACACCATACTGCAGGGGATACACAGTGTTGCATATGAAACTGCCATGTAGAAACACACACAAATTGAACATTGGGTAAAATATCTTAAGGAAAGTTGCTCTGTTGTAGCAAACCCTTGCAGTGTTGTAGCACGTAGTTTTACTTTTTCTCAAGTCTTGAACAACATCATAGTAAGCACAAATAATTATTCTCAGTTGGCCAGGTATACAAACACATGCATAGAGGGGTACAAATGAAATCATTAGGGATGCCACACAATTATGCAGTGCAAAGAATATAAAAGAGACAGAGGATAACTATTGTATTATCAATTATCACTGCTGTAGGCAAATCCTATGTTTATCTTAGCTTTATCTAAGCTTTACATAGAATTGTACAGCTTATTTTCTTCATTAATGGCTGTTTGGCTTAATTATTCATATTTTTTCTTTACACTGTATACACACAATGTACCTGGCCAGAGAACAACACTTTATGTAATTGACGAAGCAGTCCACAAAACCTTATACTAAATAAAAAAAGGGGAGGGTGAGGAAGAAGTGTCATACTGTCTGTATGGTGTTTTTCAGAGGATTCCCAGAATACCAAGACAGCTTGACCACTTGCTAAAAAAGCAAAAAGTAATTGTTATGTTCTCTGATGCACACATCTCAAATGAAGTTGTGGCAATCACTGATGTCAGGGAGTGGAGAGGGGCCACCCACAAAGATCATTGGCTAAGAGAATGGGAAGATTTGTGAGTCCAAAAGGTGCAACAGACACAGCATGAAAAGGTAAATAAATAAATTAAAAAATCTGATATTTTGCTCTGTTTTGAAATGAGAGGTACTGAATAAGTCAATGTTGAGACATCTTGAAATACTGTTATATGCTAAATATGTCACCTCACAATACCTTCCTAAACTCTACTTCCTGGAGTATTTCATTTCCCGCTGATTTATCAAAAACAAACAAGTAAAGCTTATAGGGAAATGAAAAGAAACAGAGGAAGATAACATTATAAAAATGCTTATACGGTTATATTCTTGAAAGAACATGATAGGTTTATGGTTTTGCACAGAAGTAGCTGTCTGTGCATGATTTAGTAGCTGTAGAAAATGTATTCCCAAAGCTGTTTTTTTGTTCTGAAATCTATCTCTACTGCCAGAGAAAATTAGCATACCAGTTGTCTAAAAGGGAAACATATGTTTTAGCTTCTCTTGATTATTATTCCCTCCTTCCAATAATTTTCCTTTTGGTCGGCTGAATTCCACATTTAAAAACAGAAAACTAATTCTTGTAAACTAAAAATTTGCTCAAAACATAGGCAAAGTTCCAAACTAATTGGTGATTATTATAGCAATACATATAACATATACATATATTTGACTGGCATTCTTAGTATTTGCATATTCACTTAAAATGCCAAGTCAAAAGTGTTTTAAGCTCTGAAATTCATAATAACTACACAGATTCATTTATAACAGCTCAATATCCGCACAGGTGAGGTGTTTTCCTGCATCTAAAGTATGACAATCACCACCTACTAAGAACAGGTGTTGTACAAGTCCACTGGCATGAATGGTGGAGAACCCTCACTAGATCACTCATGCCAATGAAATAAGGATGGAGATAGCAGAAGACATGACAAAACTATAAGACTATAGCTACCTAATTATATAGCCATCAACATGTTTGCATGTGATCTCCAACAAAATGGAGTATGAAAATCTCTATAATAATAACTAATAAACAGATGTTTTAAAATCTTATTGTAAACACATGCAGATGATTTCTCAGTTTGGGACCCATTTTTAATCCTTTATGTTGGGTTACAATAAACAGTACATGAAATGTCAATATATATATAATTGTCAGATAAGTACAAATGCGACACATAATGTAGGAAAGCATGGCACGTGTTTACAAATAAATGAGCTGTTCCTTTCCTATAGGGAATCTGTTTTGATGTGAAAATGAACCCAGAAAAACTGGATATAAGGCTTTCATCATTAAGTCCCTTTGCTCTCAAAAGTCCTTACTTGTAGTTGAAGAATATGCTAACTGAGCAAATCAACTGTTATTCCTTCCTTTAACTAGGTTTCCCAACAAAGAAGTTGGTTAAGTGAGGAACCTAAATTAATGTTCATTTCAGTTAATCTTGGTTCTGACACACCCCAAAACTATACTGTAGTTTCAAACAAAGAACCAGTTCATTCCAGGGGAAATAAGTGCATGATTTCATTGCAAACACTTCTGACCTCCTAACTAGGATTAACAAAAGTTCTTTTAAGCAATGCACTTAAAAACACTTCATACATAAGCAAGAGCTAAATAACAAAGGAGAACATCTTTAAGACAGATCAGCAGAAATGAAGATCAACTATCTGTTCTCTGTAGCAGCACCTTCACTGTGGAACTCCCCTTCTCAAGGAAAGTCAAGCTGGTTCCATTCTTATTGAGGTTCTAAGGCAATCAAAACTATATTATTCTGTCAGACCTTTGGCTTTTAAAATTGTTCTCGAGTGTGGTTTTGAAGAATGTATTTTTTTCTGTTTTGCTTTTATACTATGATTTTATTATGTACAGTACGTCACTCTGGAGATCCTGATGGGCAGGACAGCCATTTATAGATGCCTTTAATAAATAAGTAAATAAATAATCAGCAACCCGAAGGTTAATCTTATCTACTGCTCATCTTTTGCTACCTCCATGCAAGGTATTATGTTAACACATTGTGTATTTAATACCAAACATACTGGTTGTATTCTAACATGTTAGAATGCCTCTCTGGGAGTTCTGGATCCCATGTTTCTAAAAAATGACCATTTTTTGGACTAAAACACTCAGAACTCCCTGACCAGCAGTCACAAGATTATTTAAACAGCAATCCAAAAATACATTTTCAAAGCCCTGAAGGATGCAGAGGAAGACTTCATTGTAGCACTAGCTTTTAGAGCCTGAAAATCTGCAACAGTATTTAGGATCAAAAAGAGAAGTCATTTCTAATTATTCTACTAAATGAAAGTCTCAAAATTACATTTTAACATTCCGGTTTATAAGAAAAAACTCCCCTGAAACCACATACCTGAGTAATATAATAAGATATATAGTTTCACCTAGCTTTTTGGAATCAATATTTTGAAGAGAAACAGGTAATGCAACTGTGCAATTAAAAAGGACGTGACATGCTCCAATTTTGTTTAGGCCGTATGAATAAATTGTCAACTCAGATTAATGTTCACATAACCAAACCCCTCCTGAATCCTCACTTAGCAGGTATTTATACGACCTGCAATTATAGTTCAACTTCTCTACTAGTCAGAAGTTCTCAATAATATAAAATGGTGTCCTATTGTTACCCTATGATAAAAAGAGCTCTGCAGTAATATAAGTTACCTTAATGTTTTATTTCATGTCAACTGCATTCCTTATATAAATTCCAGAGAGGAACTCAGTGAAATAATATATGCCCTTCTGGGGATTTCAATCTTTTTTTTTTTTTTTGTGTGGCCAACATGTAGCCCCCAGGTCAAGTGCAGCCCACTACTCTCATTTTGGCAAACACTAGAAACCCTTTCCCAGCAGGGAGGTTTTGTAAAAAGAAAAGAAAAACAGTGCTCCTGGAAACCTCAGGGATGGTGATCCCATCCCCACCTCAATGGGGCTTGTTCTGCCTGTGAAAGAAATTTGGAAAAAAGAAAGAGCAGTGGAATTTTGTGTGCTTCCAGTTTCAGGGGGCAGTGACTCCTTCTGTGGCTCCTAGGGTGGAGAAAATTGGCCCCTGGGCATTGTCCACCCCTGGTACAAAGAAAGGCTTTCCAAAAGCACCCTTTTTGTGTGCAAACCATTAGTAGATGACAGTATTCATGAGATATGATAGCACTTCATGTCATGTAGTAGAAGTAGACAATACTTAAACAGCACTGGAAGTGAGCAATATATCAGAAATACACCGTCACAGAGCATAATTATGCTTTGTCCCAAATTACCAACATCTACTTTTAAAACAACACTTATGCTTCAGTGTCAACAATAGACTCCCCTCCCCTTTAAAATCAATGTATGTTATCCATATGTCAAGTACCTTAAGCAAGTTGTTCTTCCATTTGCTAGAGTAGACCAGTATGTCAGCTGTAAAGTTAGTACTTATTGCTTGAGCATAAAGGGACTTTCCAGATTTCTGCTTTGAATTCAGGAGGGAAAGAGCCACCTTTGTTGGCAAACCAAGTGGATTGGGATTGTTGGAACTGATAGTCCAGGAAGAATAAGATGAAGTCTTTTGTTCATTTTGTAACAGATGCACAGGCTTCCTTTTTAAAAGGAAACACCAAGTAAGATTTGTTGCTGTTTTTAGGCTTGGAAAAGATAATTGTTGTGTATCACTTGCATTCACCACAGCCAGAGTGGCTCCGGATTTTGCCTGGCTCAGGATACTGGATTGCTTGTTCTCATTATTAACTCCTGGGGACATCCTTTCTTGACTGCTACCTAGAACCTTTAGAAATGAAGTCTGAGTACTCAATGGAGGAGCTTCAAGTGACTTCCCAACTGTAAAAACTACAGCTCCTGAGGTTGGTAGATTGTGTTCTAGAGGTTCCGTTACGAAGGAAGGAGCTCCAGATTGGCCTGAATCAGCTGACGCTGGCAACGGGACATCTGGAGATTTACTGACTCCACAACTTTTGTTATCGTGATCCAATGAGAAACTTTCAAGAGGCTCTGTGGTGCAGATCTGTCGCACTAAAAGTGGCTTCTTTTGCTTACTCGGGGCATTGCCATTTGTGTTTAATGGATACAGTGACAGAGCACCTGTTGTGCAAGCAGCTCCACTTTCATCTTTAACACGTTTCTGCTGTTTTTCCATGGCAATATCTAAGCTATTTGCAGGGGAGAGCATGCGTTTGCTTGACACTGTGGCTTCCTGTTGAGGAAATAGTCCACTCACTGGCACATTCTGAACTGTACTTAAGGACCCCTGTGAAACTGAATTTTTGCCACCTGTCTCGGAAACCAGGCAGTCAAACACAGAAGGTGGTTGTGAAATTGACAAACACATCAAACGATCTTTCTGGGATTTTGGCAGATGAGCTTGATCTTTGACTGTTGGCACAGACACGGTGTTTGTTTTACAAAGAGATTGGTTTACCTGATCCCGAGTTACTACAATTTGGGGAAGGGGTGCAACGGCAGCTAAACCATAAGATGGCATATTACTGTGAATACGCACGGGGACAACAAAGGGAGCAACCTGATACACTGGACCACTGCAGTTATCAGGAACAGTTTGTTGCATGGGTTGTGTCACATACGGCTTGGACACTTTGTCATTTAACTTTATGTGTACTTCTGGTAGAGTCCCAATCTGCTCTCTGCCAGCTGCACCTGGAAGACCTAGGGGGTATTGCTGTCCTACGTGCAGTGCTTTAACATGAAGCTGATATTTGGGAGCAAAACAATCTTCCTGACCACTATGCTGACCACTACCCAAGCTCCTGATTTTCTGAGCTCCAAGTATGCCTTGAAGGAGCGATTGGGAATGCTGACTGAGCACAGCTTGCTGATCATGTTGGTTCAGATTAGAGCCTAAACAGTGCTCGCTGGAAGCCAGGTTAAGAGAGCTGTTTTTCACTGACTCGTGCAAAGGCTTCATATAAGCTTGGGGATGCTGAGATTTCGAGGAATATTCCTCAGACGTATTCCCAGAACTCTGTAACCTCTGAAAGGACACAGCAGAAATATTTGTTGCAGAAGTTGTCTGAAACAAAGTATCTGACATGGTGTCAGGCTGATTCTTTTCTGAGGCAATGTTTAAGGATATCTGTCTTACAAGGGCCCCCCTCCTCCTTTCCAACAGAGGGACGTGCGTAGCACCACTATTACCAGAAACCAGTTTGGAAGTAGATATCTCTACAAGTGAAGCAGGCGTGGGAAGAGTCATCCCTCCGCAATCAAAGGACTTGCTGCGGTAATCTGCAATCTCCATTGACGGTTGGGTGCAACTTATTTGCTCAGAAGCAGCTCGCCGCATTTCTCGGTAGTGAGAACCAGGTACACTGAGCGTCTTTGAACTTGTAGGTATTGTAAGGAATTCCAGAGGTTTATTAGTTGCTTCTGCTTTGGAGACACTCTCATTCTTACAGACCTCGTCTTTATCAAAAGAGGCAGAGAAACTAGATGCACGTGATAAGCTGCTCTCTCGACTCAAACTTCTAGAAAGCGTAGAGTCAAAGCTTGACTCAGCAGAAGAATTCTCAATTTCAGCCAAGCGAATTCTTTTCTTTTTGGGTGGAAGCTTTTCTGTGGGCAACTTCGACAGGGTTTCACTACGTTGGGGCCAATTAAATTTTTCTGTTTTCGCCTGATCACTGCATAAACATTCTGGGTCTTTGTCGGGCTCTTCTGTGACCAGAATCTCAGGAACTTGGATGTTATGTTGGCGAACAAGCCTTAGTGGTGGCACTGGTGAATGCCTTTCATGGGGAGTGACCTGACGCTCCTGAAGCTGAACTCTCAGTGCTTCTGCTACTTGAGGAGGCTGGGAGGCAGTCAGGAAAGAACAGTTCTCCTCTTGAACTACAATGGGATTCAAGGAATGGAGCTTCAGAGGCTTGTTAGCTTCCTGAAAGGAAACAGGCGACACTCTTTCAAATGAATCTGATTTTTCAAAAGAGCTAGGTCTGCTTAAGGAATTTGTGTGCTGTATTACTGAAATCCCAGCCCCTTGCCTTTTCACTTCGTTTTTTTCTTGTGCAACTTGAACAGCCTGCTTTGCCCCATGCAGCAACATCTTTGGTGCTGTGGTCTGTTCTGTACTTTTAGCCTCAACCTCATTATGGGATAGTTTCTGAAGTGAAATGCTGCCAGATCCTAGGATAGTGGAAGTATGTTTGGAGATACCGGTGGAATTCCCTAGTTTATTCTGGCACTCTGACTCCGTTATGCTCTTTGACAAATTACCAGTATCATTTGTTGGTGATTCATCATCATCATCTCCAACACTTTTCATCTTCCTTCTTTTTCTTATCTGAGATGTTTGTTCCCAGATCCCAGTTGAAGTGGCAACTCTATAGTGAAGGATTTGGGGTTGCATACTGTTCAAGACCGTTTTATGTTCAGAATCCCTAATAGCTGCCTTGGTTTTTGGTCCATGCAACTCTGAACAATAAAACTTTTTATGATTCTCAAAGTTTTCCAGTTTTCTGTATCTGTTTCTACAAGTCTCACACTCAAACATTGTCCCACGGCCTTGATGTGACTTTTTAATTTTATCCAAATTTGCCCCCTGTACAAATGACTTGCTTCTTGCCACTGAGAATTCATTTGATGCACTGCATCCATAGCTTTCATCTACAGAGCGTGCTGGTCCAAAAGCATGCCCTTCAGTAGCTGAAGAATCTTCTATCGCTGCTTGCCGAACAAGAGTGCGAGTGTGCCCACTTTGGAGCTGTGGAGTGGCAGGGCCTGGCACAAAAACATCATCATACAGAGAGCCGATTTTGTCATCAAAAGACTGACTTCCACGTAGGGGGTGGGGGGGAGGTATTACATTTGTGGGTACAGCTGAATAACTGGTAGTAGGCATAGAATTACTTCTAGTAATAGGTAAACAATCAAGAGTAGGTACAGACAGAAGAAAAACTTGCTTTGACTTTTCAGTTGGTGTGAAAGGAGACTTTGGTATATCCGAGCTTGAGCTAGTTCTTCTACCCATTGGTTTTAGGTCAAACTGGAAGGAGTCTTTAAAAATGTAGGACTTTGGAGAATCAATGCTACCTCTTCTTGAAAGGGATGTTCTCCGTGGCTTCACACTGTCCAACTGTTTGTCATCCACTACAGCTTCATTATCAGATATTAATTTTGAAATGCGTTCTTCAAGCGTTTTTGTGGCTAAAGGGGGCCTCATTTGACTAGAAGAGAGCAACACTTTGTCAGCACAAACAGTTTGTACAATGGATGCCATGGAAGTATTCATTCGTTGCATACCACCTTTATTTGGGTCCTTTTCAGAAGCGGGCAGTCCCTTCATAAATGGAACGGATGGACTCATGGTCTGATCTGCGCTTTCTGATCGTGAAAAGTAGCCTGAGTCAGTGCTGCCTAAACTTCTAGGGCTCAGGAGACATTTTCCTTGCTGATCCTGAGAACAATCTGTTGCCTGCTGCCTTTGTAGCTGTGCATGCATTGCTGTTCCTGCAGCAGTTCCGAGCTGCTCCTCAGAAATGTTTGCCTCTATCTTCTGATGCTGCTTAGTATCAGAATCCTTCACAAAGTCTGTTGGTGTTAAATTTGGTTTCACAGTTGTCTCTTTCACGTCTCCTTGTTGTGTTGTAGGAAGGGTAGAAGTGGAGTCTGCTACTTTAGGGCTATCAGACCTTGAAGGAGAAACTTTTATAGGGTAAACTATCACTTTAGGTAAACCTGTACCCGCTTGTGTTGCCGAGTCCTGAAATGAAGAGTCATCCAGTATACGTTCTGGGTTGCCTGCTGAGACGGGACTGCCTTTGTGCAGCAATTCAGAAGTAGAGGGGATTTTCAGAACATGAGCAGATTCCATTTCTAATGATCCTTGATCATCTTGCCTTTCGTCAGCTGTGCCTTCATCATCACTGTCACCACTGTCTTCCACATCTGAATGGATACTAAGTGCCTTGTCTGATTCATGGGAGATGAACAGCCCACTAGAATCTGGCTGGAGGACAAGTCCAAGTTTGATAGCATGGGCATGAGACTTTTTGTGCTTGTAAAGATTGCTTTTGGTCTTAAATGAAAATCCACAAGTCTCACAAGGATACGGCCGTTCACCTGTGTGGGAACGTATGTGCTTTAGGAGTACACTGGGTTTGGCACAAGCCCTGTTGCAATATTCACAGACGTATTTCCCCAGCTTTTTGGGCTTCTGGACTTTCAGAAGGTTACATATTTGTTCTACCGAAGCTATCTGGGCTGAATTATACAAAGGAGCTATAGGTAACTGGGTGGTAGAGCTAGGTGGGTGAACTGACAAAGGCAACGAAGATTTTGCTACTAGCTGGTTTTGAGAAAAAGCCTGAGTAACTGAAGATTGGGGGCTGATTATTGGAGAAGTCACTGCAATGCTGTATATATGCTGAAGCTTGAGATTCTCCTGATTCGGCTGATGTACCAGTGAGTTTGTAAAACTGGGGCATGCTGTAATTGGTTTTTTCTGCTGCCCAGCTTTAGCAGGTACTTGTTCTTGTGAGTGAGCAACTGAGTGCATCTGTGCTTGTTCACTCTTCCCTGATGTTGCTACATGCACAGTCTGTGAAGTGTAAAATTGAGATCCAGCTACAAATTCTTGCTGCACCACAGCAGCATGACTTTGGACAGTCGGTGTATTGGATGTGAGAGAAGAAGAGGCGCTTACAGTTGTATTTGGTCTTGGTAGTTCTACTTGCATCCCACTAGAAGGGCACTCTTGTGCTAAGGTGTTCAGCTCAGGCTCCATAGCTTTCAGTAAGACATCAAATGCAGTATTTGTACATGAGGATGAATCATTACAATCGGTGAAATGAATACATTCATTATTGTCAACCGCGGCTGTACTTGAAGAGCTAGTGGAACCCTTCTGCACAGTCTGCACTGAACTGAAGTCTTCTACTGGCCATTTATTCAAGTCCATGGATTGAGGTAACAGAGACAACTTGCTGTGCAGTGAAGTCTCAGGCCTGGACGTTTTAACAGCTACCTCACTGCTAAGCATCCTCTCGCTTTGCTTGTTCTGCTTCCCATTTTGTGTGGCTAAACTGTGCACTTCTTTTAGGAGCTCTGAAGTATCAGGGAGGATATCAGAAAATGAAGAAGGGTCTTCTGTTTTTTCTTTCGCTTTTGCCCGGGCGGGAGTTCTCAAAGGCGATTTTGGTATTTTTGTCTGATGATTCCCAGTGACTATCTTTTTGCGCTTTACGCCTTTGACTGCATCTGTGCTCCCCCTTGCAACAGCCTCGGAGATGTCTGTCCAGATACAAAGAGATGAAGTTAGATGGTAAATACCTAGACACCATATTACCCTTTAAACATAACAAGTCAACATAAACTGTACTGTACTCTGTGGGATCAGTAACTGATTCATACCATTAAGTTCTAATGTTTAGGAATTGCAAGGTGAAATTACTAACTTGTTAAGTAGCACCTGAAGTGTACATAGCTGAGCAGAGTTCAAATCTAACATAATATTTATTTAAATCACATTTACTCTGAATAAAATTTACTTTACAATCCATTCCCCCAAATTTAGTTCTAGAATATGTCACTTACATTTCATTTAAACTCAAAGATGCTGAACAAGAGCAAAGAGTTTACCAGTAAGGTATCTTCCATTTTGGCCTTTCATTTATTCCTACTCTACAAATTCCTTGAGTAGCTAGCAGAATTTACTATTAATAAAACATATTAACATTTATTTTGGTGTCACAGTACACCCAAAATGTAATGTTTGGCTTTGAGCCAAGCATGCAGTAAGGCTAGAAGAACAGCACAGTATATCTGCACAGTATTGTTCAAAAGCTGCACTGTATCTGCACAGTTTATTTTCACAGGGTCCTCCAAAAGCAGGAAGCAAATATTTCTGCCCTTCCAGTTTTATAGTATCCTTACCTAGTGAATGACTATTACACAACTCTGCATAACTGGTGAAATTATTTGGCCAAAATGCATAACCTGTGCCAAGCTGCACAGATGAGAGAGAAAGGTACTACAAGCCAGATCTATCTTTGGTCTATTTCTCTATAGCCAACTGTAGCCCACTGTTCCACTGCTACTTTTCATCAACATATCCATGCCCACGACTCCTCATATGCTGTATGGTGGGCCACATGAATTATTCTTCATTGGAAATGATCCAAGTTTGAATCCATCAGAATCCAAGATTGCCGTCAACAGGGCTATTTTGAAGCAATCTGCAGTCTGCTTTATTCAAATCTGAGTATTTCCACATGCATTTGAGACCCACTCAGATGACACACATACAAAAATACTGCAACCAGACCTTCATTTGGGAACTCAGAACACTTCTGGCTTCTAAATCTTTATAATGCTTATCTGAAAATATTTCAGCGCAAAATTGTTCAGATTTTGCTACACTCCTAATCAGAACATTCTTGTTTTCCTCTCCATGTTTAAGACAAAATTATCAGCATAGTTTTAAAAGATGAAGTACTAAATTAATACACATGCTATACTTTCTCTGTCAAAACAATTTCAGCTGTCCTCTGAAGATGTCGGCCACAGAGACTGGTGAAACGTTAGGAAGAACAACCGTCAGAACATGGCCAAAGAGCCAAACAAACAAACAAACAAAAAAACCCCACAAAACAACAACAACAACAACAAAAAACCCCACAAGAACCATCAGATCCCAGCCGTGAAAGCATTCAAGAATACAGTGGTGCGTCGCAAGATGATTTTAATTCATTCCACGGAAATTGCTGTCTTGCGAAAACATCGTCTTATGAAACCCAGCTCCCCATTGGAATGCATTGAAATCTGTTTAATTGGGGAAAAAAATCACTGTCTTGCAAAAATTGATCACAGAAGTCATCCGTCTTGCAAAACACAGTTCCCCATACCATACTGGGGAAAAGCAATCCCCTCGCCTTTGGAAATGCAGTGGGTCTCAGATGGTCATGCCCTTCTTTGTCTCTCTAGCAAAGAAAGGGGGTGAAAGGAATCAAAGCAGCCCCCTGGCTCCTGATAATGGTGACTCCTTTTGCCCTGATCCTTTACCACAGGGGAGAAAAAGAGGAAGAATGCAATGCAAGACATCACCAGGACTTGCTGCCTTTGCAATAGGTCCTGATGAGGAGAAAAAAAAAGATGAAAAGGAGTCTAGAAAAACCAGGGAAATCATAAGTGCAATCCCCCACTAACACAAATTATGCAGTTGACTTCCCCACATTTGGGGAAATCACAGGGATCAGCAGCACACCCAAAGTGCAATGGATGAGCCTCTCCCCCTGGGAAAACCACTTTTATGACATGGTATTTCCCCTGCAAGGTATGAGTTGGAATGGCCCTTGCACCTCCTACCCCCTTCTGTCCCCTGACCCCCCAAGGCATGGTGACCCCCTGGCTGCACCTCCCACTCACTACAGGGCTGCACAGCCCCAGTCCTGCCAGAGGCCAAGAGAGCTCCTCAGTGTTTTGGGGTGCCCTGCGGGGCCCCCATCAGGGGCTAGGTGTTCCTCCCACAATCCCCTAGTGCACAGGTATTAGCATAAGGTATTATGCTAGGCACTGTCTGAACCCAATTGTGTGCATTCACAGAGGCCATGAAGAAGAACTGGATTATCATCTTCATTCCTGCTAGCATCTACAAAGGGCTGCATAATTCCCCATTTGGAGAGTATTTGTGACTATCTTAATCTATGGTATTTCAAAGCCATGCAAATGCTTACAGAATAAGGAACCACACATACCAAAAAACAACCTTTATTCCTGATGAAATGCACATGCAGTTTATATTCAGATCTGTGTACTCAACAACAAAAATAAATTGACCTAACTTATATATGTGAAATTGTCTTTCTACTTCATTTTTTTCTACCTAAAAATTAAGATTTTGTAAATAATAGAAGCATATATTTTTAACATTACACAGCCTTAAGCATCAATGTCATATACACAAGAGTTTATGGGGTTAACAGGAAAAGAAAGGGAGATAATGGTGTGTTTTACCTTTCTGTAGGTCTTCTGTTTCATTAAGTTCTTTTTGTGCTTCTTCAATTTTGTCTAAGAAAAAAAGTCAAAGAGATCAGAATTAAAAAACAAAACTGAGCATAACTAAATATTTTTATAGCATAAATAGATTATAACTGACCACAATTGACTAGCCATTTTTCCTTTTGACATTACAGCTTACCCATCCTCTAAATGATACAAAGAGTGATTAATGGAAGAGATTCCATTCTTAAAGCTTAGTGCAAGCACCATATTTAGGTATCTGTTGTAATATTAAGATACAAAACAGTCATTTATTGCAACTCATTACTGGCTTTAATTTTTGCTACAAATATCACCTGGAAGATATATGGTTTAATAACATCTCTGAAAAGTAAGCTCCAATGAAAATGCAGAAGGTAGGAATTTACTATTCAAATCTAAAAGAGATTAAGGGGTACTTTGAGACAATGTTAAACATTACAGCGTAACAAAAGAAAAGAGGTGGTTTCAAATGTTGTTAGGGTACAAGCAGTTTAGGATTTCCTTTATTCATTCTTAGACAAGGGGAGCAAAAGCATCAAAAGTACTTCTCTTAAAAATAACACCCACTCACCCAATAATTTAAAAGTCTCTTACATATGAATATTGAAGTTAAGTGTCACCAGATGTCAAAACTGTTAAGTATAAAAATAGAAAACAGAACTTAATGGCTGACATCCAGTAGCAAATTACAATTAGAGCAAGACCACTAAATCAGTGGGGATTTGGTGAGTCAACACCTGTGTAAATTCCACTGATTCAGTGGGTCTACTCAAGCTGCAATGTACTACTGGGTTTTAGCCAATGGTTCCCTTTTGAACATCTTTGAAAATCCAAATGAGCTTGAAGTTTATATTCGTTCCTAACTCAGAATAAAACAAAACAAGAGGAAGCTCTTCTGAAGTCCTCCCTGCAGGAGGAAAAGGTTATGGTTACAATTACTTCTCCTTATATATCTTTGCTGTGGTGTCACCTTGACTGACTTTGCAATATTCATGCTGATCTAAACATTGGCACATCATAAACGTGCCACCACATACTAAGTAGTCTAAATCCAGCATTGTATGAGCACCACAATGCCACAAGATTTTTCCCTGCAGATCCCCAGACTGCTTAAAAACTGCTTCCAGAGATGTCCTACCTTTAAGTTAGTTATGTGCTGTCAAGTTGGAACTAGCTTACAGTGACCCTAATAAGGCTTTCAAGGTAAGTGAGATATTTAAGGAGTGGCTTTGCCAGTTCCAGTCCCACAGAGAAATTCCATGGCCAAGTGGGGATGTTTGGGGGGATATGGGGAAGTGCTTTTCTCCCAGTGGAAGTTGAGTGTTGGATGCTACTCTTGAAATAGTAATAATAGTACTACTACTACTACTACTGCTACTGCTGCTGCTGCTGTTGTTGTTTTATTATTATCATCATCATCATCATCATCATCCTTGCTGCCAGGTCAAAGAGTTGCTCACAGACCACAAGCTCCGGATTGATAGGAAGGGAGCGCAGAGCCCGCAGCAACAGCGGAAGGTGAGAGGAGAGTCGGCACCAGGGTGCTGGAGCATTTTATGTCCACCTGTGTGTGGGGTATTTGTATACAAATACCCCCATCTCTAGATGCCACTACTACACAGCAAAATCAGTGCTGCAACATCTAGACTGGGTCAGATCATCTATCTGACCCAGTTACTTACATCTAAGTAAGTAAGTAAGTAAGTAAGTAAGTAAGTAAGTAAGTAAGTAAGTAAGTAAGTAAGTAAGTAAGTAAGTAAGTAAGTAGCCTATGTATTTCTATCCAGCGAAATGTCTATCCATCACATATTGCCAATTTTAGTCAAAAAATAAGCGGTGGAAAATATTCTACAATTCCTTTGTTTTGCCCCACCATAGTATTCTAGTCACGTCCAATTGCACGGATAGCCTTTAGTCCTTTGGGACGTGGTGGCACTGCGGGTTAAACTGCAAAGCCTCTGGGCTGCAAGGTCAAAAGATCAACAGTTCGAATTCACACAACGGAGTGAGCTCCCGTCGCTTGTCCCAGCTCCTGCCAACCTAGCAGTTCAAAAGCATGTAAAATGTGAGTAGATAAATAGGCACCACCTCGGTGGGAAGGTAATGGCATTCCGTGTCTAGTCGCACTGGCCATGTGACCACGGAAACTGTCTTTGGACAAACGCTGGCTCTACGGCTTGGAAACGGGGATGAGCATCGCCCCCTAGAATCGGACACGACTGGACAAATTGTCAAGGGGACTTTAGATCTTTACGTCCATTTTATTCATTATTTTACCATCTGAAATTTGTACCTAAACTTTACGTGCATGTGAATTTAAGCACATTTATTCACAATCAGGGTGAATAGCAATGATTTATTGAAATCACAATTTAAATAAAAATCAAAATTTTTAAATTTATATCTTCAAAAATATCAGATTTTTTAATTTCAATCAAATCCACTGTTCACAATCAACACCAGGCAAAACTGACACTACTCTTTTCACATTGTTTCTCTCACTGAGTCTTAGGCAGAAATGCCAAGAGGAGACATAGGCTAACAGCGACCTACAGTATTTGAGCATATGGCCCAGTATAAACAGTGATTTGTTCAATGTACAGTGGAGAGTGCTGGTTGCAGAGTCAAATGATACTTATTAGTGTACCACATACATGTACCTGATAGACATCTTTATTATCTGTGCTCTATATTACATGCCCTAAAGATAAGTGTTAGTCTCTCATGCGTACTGAAGATCTACAGAATGACAAGCAAACACAACAGCCAACTCTGGAAAAATGCAAAACACTACTCAAGATATCCTGGATGGTCACGTAAAGTTTGGGAGTATTGCTCAGTAATCACATCTGAAAACTACAGCTATGTCATTCCTTGCTGCTTGATCTTCCAACTGCTTTACTGTTCAGTTCATCCCCATGACAACCATAAAGACAAGCTGCTATCAGTTTCATACTGTGTTACTAAGTCTAAGGTGGACTTGCTTGAGATTATTCAAGGAATCCTTGAATGCTATCATCTGAGATGAGATTTGATTCAAGACTAATGTCCAATGCTCTTTCTGCTTGTGCTGTCTACATGCACATCATAAACATCATGTAGTGTCAACTGCATAATAACTGCTTCTCATTTCCTGATGAGGTGAAAATGTGCCGTTTTTATTAACTCAGAATATGCATTTAGTTATCATAGTACAGTGCAGAAAGACTACTGAATATTCCAATATTAATAATATTTTAACAACAACAGTTTTATTAATGGTGCAGATGGACAAAGAAACAAATGTTTAAAATTGAATGGCTGAAATCCTGCTGGTTAGGGTGTGACTACAAAGCGAGGCAAATGCAAATCCACTTGCCTTCACTCGCTGTGAAGTCACACCGGGGAGTCTGCACTACCCTCCGGTCAATTCAAATTAACTGGGCACACAGGAAAGCCTTTGCTGCAGCTTGTTTGCAGCTTGTTAATGTAGCTTTCTTGTAGTTAGCAGGTGGCACAGCTTCAGAAGAACCATAATTAGCTGTAATAAGCTGTAAACAGAGAGAGTGGATGCCAATTTATTTCTCATTTCTTTTTCTCATTTTCTCCCAGTTTAAGTGTCTTAGCACAGTGGTCCCCAACCTTGGGCCTCCAGATGTTCTTAGACTTCAACTCCCAGAAATCCTGGCCAGCAGAGGTGGTGGCGAAGGCTTCTGGGAGTTGTAGTTCAACAACATCTGGAGGCCCGACGTTGAGGATCACTGCCTTAGCACATCAGCAATGGCACCAAGATGTGGACTGAACCTTTGACCCCACAATGTACTTACTTTCACAATGACTAACATGCAGCACAGGGTGCTTAGCTCCTTTTTTCTCTTGCTGTTTTAAAAAAAGAGAGGGTGTGTGTGTGTGTGCACTGGCATGGTGGCCTTTCTGAATTAATTCAAGTGATCTTATAACAACAGCAGCTCCAACAACTGAGATGAACAACTACAGTACAGATCTGGGGGGAGGGGAAACTCTGGGCTGATCCGTATTTCCTGTTGCATCATGTACACAATGAGAAAAAAATGCAGATCAGCCTACCCCAAACCTGTAGTATTTCCTTCATTATTTTCCAGTGTAGCCTCAGTGTATTAAGCAGGCCTACTAAACCAGTGGAATTTGCAGAGGAATTAACTCAACAAATCCCCAGTGATTCAATGGGTCTGCAGTGGAACCTCGACTTATGTCTTTAGTTACGAACATTTCGACTTACAAACAGCTCCGTCCAGAAAAAATCTGCATCGATTTGCAAACGGAGCTTCGACCTATGAACGAAAAAAGGCAGGGGAAAAGGGCGGGAAATTCAAACTGCTGGTGGCAAAGAGGCTGCTACTTTGTAGCTCTTTCGCCCCGATGGTTAGAGCATGGGGTCAGGGAACTTTTTTACCGTACTTCTGCCGAGCAGGAGGAGGAAGCCGGTGCGCTCCCTCCCCATCCCTGGTGCAGGTCTATTCATGAGTAAGTATCGCGAAAAGTGCGGGTCTGCTTGTGAGTAAGCACCACTGAAGGCACAGCAGTGGAGGTAAGGTGCTGCTTTTTCCTTTTGAAAAAGTTGATCTCAGTGGGTTTTGGAGGGTAAGTTTGGTCTGGGGGGTTATGTTTCTGTGTTGTTTTGTTTTTTTGATTATTATTTTTTTGCAGTCCTAGCGTGGGACTTGCAGTGGGTTGTGTTTTTTTTTTTGTATTTTTTTCTTCCCCCGGAAAGCATTAATCGGTTTTCAATGCATTCCTATGGGAAATGGTGCCTCGACCTACGAACTTTTTGACTTGCAAACACCGGTCCAATATGGGTTAAGTTCGTACATCGAAGTACCACTGTACTCTAGTTGCACCAGGATTTCAGCTCCCACGGGATAATCAAATTCATCCCCAAATCTAGATGCTATGATCAGAAATGCCCATCAAAAGGAAAGCATGCCTGAGTTACTAAAGCCCATAGCATTTCTATATTATTCTAAGTATGAAGTGCAACACAGTAGTAACATAAATCACGTATAAAGTCTTCTATTTTACACACAGGGAGGATAAAATCTATGTTTTTAAAAATCCAAAAAATTAGGATTTTTTATTTTAATCAAATTTATTTTAATGAAATGCTTTTGGAGGAAAAAATCTAGTTTTGTAGTTTTCTATTTAAGATACATTATAGCTCAAAGGTTATTCAGCATGAAATAAAGCTTAGTTATGTAGCATGAGGCTCTATATTCATGCAATATTTACATTTTTAGTAAACTAATTCAATTATGGTAATCCAAGTTGAGATAACATGCACTTTTTCACAGTAAAAATGGTATAAAATAAAGTTCAGAAAAAGATCTTAATTCCATTGTTCTGCAAATCTATGTACAAACAATGAACACATTACCTTAAATGCTAGTTTTGAAATGTGTTTGGAATGAAATACATCTGTGCCTGGCTCTAAGTGTGAGGAGGGAGGGGCAAGCAGTAAAAATGGAAATGATACCTTCTGAGCAGCTAACAAACCTTGGGATCTTCGTACACATAGCGTGAAGTTTTTTAAAAAGTGATTTTGTTTAACCACTTCAGTTAATAAACGTTGATGTTTAAGCAAATATAAGAATATGTAAGCTATATAACATTATTGTTTTAGTTAAATAAAACAATGTAAGTAGTTCTCCAGATATGAGTGATTAATCTATTAAACTAAAATCATTTCTGATATAGCTGTTTTACTAATTTGACAGGTTATTATTCTAAATATGAAGCCTTCATCTGGTTGCAAATGTTAAAGATTATAACTAACAGCAAGAATGTCTTTACATTCATAAATTACGATTTAAATCAAATCTTACTGACTAGTGATTTAAATCGTGATTTAAATAAATACATTTACACTGGTGCCTTGCTTAATGGTGACAATCTGTTCCAGGAAAATCGCCGTTAAGCAAAAACATCATAAAGCGAAAATAAAAAGCCCATTGAAATGCACTGAAAACCTTTATCATTAGGAATTAAATAAACCATGTAAAGTTTATACACATATGCCCAGCACATGTGATTATTCCATAGTATGAATCACAGATAGTCAGGAACAGACGAGTGAATGTAGCTATCATTTCAGCACACACAAAAGCAACCTACCACATCTATGAATCAGCTGTTTGCCACTAACTTCATTCTGTATTTCTCAGGCAGAATAAACACATCGATAACACTGCTTAGGTAGGAAATAAATATGTAGTGAAGGCAACACAAAAACCCACATCATTCTAACAGGGTGCTTTTAACAGGAGCACCATTCTGAAAACATGGGAAGTAAGAGTCCTGCTGATTGGCTTATCTGAAGGATTTCCCACTCAGGATTACACTCTCTGTAACCATCTCAGCCAAAAAAGTTTACATGATCAGGGATTCATCTGCATACAGTAAGATCCCTGTATCCACAGTTTCAGTTATCAGTGGTTTACTACAACCCTATATACAACACACAAGGGTGCAGGCTTTGTGGCTTTTGTCCCAGCTCCTTGTATATTGTATAGAATGTTCACTATTATCCATGGTTTCAGACATTTCCAGTAGATAATGGAACAGATCCCCCCAGGATAGAGGGTCTTACTGTACTTCCCCATAATATCATACTTTTTTTTGATATTAGTATAAGCCTATGCTATAGTTTCTGGCTTACACTAGGCTAGGGTGTATATATATTAGAAACTGATTGATGTTTTCTTGGTTATGCTATTACTATTAATTTTTTTATGTTGCCTTGGTTGTGGATTAAAAATACTCTTGGTTATTTTGTGCTAGTTCTAAAGATAGATATTGAAACTGGTATAGTTAATGGATATTTGCAATCACCCTTCTACAAAAATACAGGAGACATCTTATTTAAAATCAATATGTACAAAATCAGCACATCATAATAGAAAACAAAATAAACATAAAAAGCCAACATCAATTATGAACAAACAGTAGATAACGAAATTGAAGATTAGGAGTCACTGATAGCTGTATGGATTTTATTTAAACAAAATTAATTTAAATCACAATTTAAATTTTATAAATTGGATTTTCTAATGATTTAAATAAAAATCATGTTTTAAATTTTAAATCATTATTTAAATTGAGTTCTTAAAAGAAAAATAATTAATTTTTTCCCACCTGGACTGTATGCTTCTTCCCACTTACTGCTCATTTTTTTAAACTAACTTCAACCAAATTCCTTCTTAACCAAGATTGCTTTCCAAGGTGAGAAAAAACCTGCATGAATATTAACTGCTAATGTTGTAGCAAAACACAGTTAATGTTAATGGGAATGAACTGATATCATTTGTTGCCTATAGTACTGGTTACATTACTGTATATGTTTATATATGTTTATACATTGTATATGCATGATTTTTTGAAATCTCAATGGTTTGTTTTTTACTATGATGATGCACTTTATATGTATTGGATTCTATTATCATTTCTTTTATTGTTAACTGGACTGGACACACATGCAATGGCATATAAGTAAATTAAACACAAACACAGACATTTTAATTACAGTGGTGCCCCGCATGACGATGATAATCCCTCCCATTGAAATAGCTGTTTAGCGAAATTGCCATCATGCGAAAACCCTTTCCCCATTGCAATGCACTGAAACTTGGTTTAATGCGTTCCAATGGGGAAAATACCTTGTCATCCAGTGAAGATCGCCCATAGGGAAGCCATTTTGCGAGTGCTGATCAGCTGTAAAAATGGCTGCCCTGCGAAGCATGGGTCCAGAAAACACAGGGCAGCCATTTTGCGAAGCCGACGATCAGCGGAAAAAATCGTCGTCTTGTGAACAAACGGTTCACAAAGCACGGACCTATTCAATGTCCAGCGAAAATCCCACATTGGAATGAATGTTTTGCAAACTGCTATTGCGATCGCAAAAAGTCATTGTTATGCAGATTCGTCATTTAGCAGGGTCGTCGTCTTGCGAGGTACCACTGTATGTTGACTATTGAGAAATGGATAAACGAATAGATCTATATCAGACAAATTTGATCTGATGTTTGCCTAATTTTGATTTGGAAATGTGAAACACTGGGCTAAATGCTCACTCATTCATTTAAGTATAATTAATCACTATTTATATATATTTAATATTTCTATTTAAGAGAAAATGCCCTACATGGCAGGTTACAAAACAGAAATTTATACAGTAAAATGCTGTTGAATAAAACAACAATAAATAAGTAAAAATGCTAGCAATGGAAGCATCCTGCCTAGAGGGCAGAAAAAGCTAAAATGAAACTGAAACTATAAATCATACTCAAGGAAAGACCACTGAGCACATGTAAGTCTTCAGAGCCTACCTAAACACTTGCCAAGGATGGGGCCTGATCAATCTCTTATGGCAACCTATAGTATTGGCCCACTGAGGGAAAGGTCCTCTTTAATGGACTTGTCCATTTCGCTGCCCTGAAAAGGTGAGCAAATGAGAAAGTTGCTGTTGCTGATCTTGAAGAATGAGTAGGATAGTGTGAGTCTCCAACCACGCATGGCTTTGAAACAACAGAAGTAGCTTTTCTGACAAAGTTTTAAGAAAGAAGCTTTAAAAGAAAAAAAAAGCTGTGTGGTCCCTGTACAAAAGGCAAAAACAAGAGTGGGCAGTTATGGTTTAACAAACGTATTGCTCAACCATGCTTTCAGACTTGAACTAGCAGCTTGAACCTTCTATACATAACTCTTAAAAACAATTCTTAAAAGAGTAGGCATATGACAATGATTTTTAAAACCTGACAAGCGAATCAACGTCAGTGGCGGTAGCCACTACCTCTTCTATTACAGAGCAGCCCCATATATACAAAAAAGTCCATTCTAATTACTGTGCTACAGGAGCTTAGGCTGCATTTCTGCTGACAGAACAGTGGAGTCCAGCAGAACTGGGGTGCTCTACATATGGCCCAAAAAACCTGCTCTGAAGGGCTGGGGAACTGCCTGGAGTCAGTTTTTGGACAGCTCTTGAGGAATTCAAAAGGGAGCGAAAGGGAGTTACATTTTGCCATTGGAATTATGTCATGCCAATTATCCACTTCCTGAGTAATTTATCCAATCATTCTTACCACAAGCAAAAGTCCATTTATCCTCCCCACATATGCATTTATCAGGATACAGTTATTTACTGAATAAAATTATCTTATGGTACTGATTTTTTTAAATCCACCACAATAGCTTCTAAAACACCCTGCATCTTTAACATACAATGGCAAAAGTCCTGGTTGTTATTTCCATGCACAGTTGTGGTTTTAGGCAATCTGTACTTGGGGGTATTCACCACCTCCTTGCAAAGATCTAACCACCATTATTCTTAAAAGGGCAATCTCCATCTTGTGTAATTGCAAGTCGGAGAGCACTGGAGCAATCACAGAGCTCTCTGCGCACAGAGCACTTACACTCCATGATTCCTAATAGGATCCTCCCCAATTAAATTGTTAAACACAACCCAATAAATGCAGTAACACAGAAAACACAGTAGCTAAATATATGGCCACTCAATAATGTTCACGTCATGTATACTTTGCTTGCTGGAAAGAAGACGAACTGGCCTTGAGCTACTCAGGGCCTTGATGCAATACTGTACAGTCAATATAAATCAGTTTACTGATGGCAAAGTGATGTAGTTACCTAGTCATTCATTTTTATGATCAGACTGGCTAAAATATATTTAATTAATTAAATACATCTTGCAATAAATAAATAAATAAATAAATAAATAAATAAATAAATAAATAAATAAATAAATAGATAGATAGATAAATAGATAGATAGAGCCCTCAAATGCTCTGGGATAAAAAGAAAGTTCTTTGCAGACTCACTACTGATTCTTAGTGAGTTAGAAACTGAGACTAAGTCAGCTCCCTAAAATAACCCATGCAGGTTTGGGTGAGGGTTTTTTTTTTAGAATCTAATGGCAAGCAGCCATTAGGGAAACCACATGGGAGCAGAGAAGGTGAATGGTCACCAGCTGAATCATTAGATTAAGGCATCCATTTACAGTGCACAAGAAGCATTACGTAACAGCTTTAGTTGCTGACACCCACTATCTAATTTGCTGCCTGGAACAGAATCTGTTTTTGTTCCAGGCATCTCTGTGGCAGATGTGAACAAGCTGTTATCTCAAAGTTTTCAAGAAAAAGAGAGAAGCGATCGTATCATTTTTACAATACATTGTTCAAGCAAAAACCAAAAAAACAAAAAACAATGTACTACAGTGCTAGACTATTCTCTGGCTACAATAATGCTTTCACTAGAGTCAACAGGAGCTCAGTGAAATTATTCCAGCAAAACATGAAAACAAAACTAAAGTATTTGGGCATATTTAAGTCTTTTTTGTCTTAAACACGGGTTTTTCAATCCACAAATGCTCACACTGAAATACAATTGTCAGTCAATACCTTTGTTTTTGTGTCTGCTTCTCTAGGTTATGCGAGCTTCATCATCAAGATAATAATTATCTGTCTTCTTTCTTAAATTCTAGCAGATAGCAGACCCTCTGAACAGATGCCTGGAAACTCTGTAACAAGCTGTACATATGTTAATAAACCATATATCCTTCTAGAAAACAAATAATCCTGCTCTACTGTACATGGCCCAATAACCAACTTTAGATCATCACAGCATGTTTTGCACAGAAGAGCATTTTTAAAACTTCAGTCGATCCACAATGGATCACTTAAGTATAAACAAACTAATATAATTTGCCCAGACTTAAAGAAAGCAAACACAAGCATACTAACATTACTAACATCTTCATGAGTAGAATGTCTTTAAACATTCTCACTAGACATACCAAAGAATGGGATAAAAAAGAACTTCAGTTACTAAGCACATCTAATTTTTCTATTAAATTGTGAATCATCTTGAGTATAGATTCTGCACTAGGTGGGAAATAAATGGTTCTAAAGTTCTGATGGAAGCAAAATACACTGTATTATCTAGCAACAAATAGAGGTGCTGGTATTGTATTAATCTTTCATTTATTTCCAGTAGTCTGTATCACTGAAATGAACCAAAGATAAAGGACTATGGAGGTTGTATTCCAATATCTGGAGGTTCAAAAGTTTTCTACCCCATGACAGGCCATGAGCAAAGTCTTTCTGGTGTAGCAGAAGGATATGCTATGGGCCAAAACTATAATACTATGTACACTTAGTCAAATACCTAGGGGCTCTACGTATATCACTGGCTATATCTTATTTCTCCACATGCTTGATCGTTACAACCTACAGAGTGTATTTAACATTGCACTCATTATGATTTGCCATAGGATATGAGAGAATAGATGGAACCAGGCTAATGATATTTTAAAGAATACAGTATCTTGAAACTTCGAGATTGCAAAGCCACATAGGCTCTTTATTTTCAGCAACTGCTTCTCCATTCAGGGCCAAGAGTTTGCACAACCACAGTAACAGATGGACTGGCCAGGTATAACTCAAGCTCTGTCTGTTAGAAAGTTCACTGGAAAGCTTTATCCCCTCCTTAATGTTTGCACAATGGTCCTCTCCTTGTATTCCCATTCACAAGAACTGGCACATGCAACTGACTCCAAATATATCCAGAATGCCTATGCTTGAAAAAGAAAAGAGACTGAGCACACCAACATTTGGCTCATAAGGAGCTACTGCTTAGGATTAATATACTTAAACCTGTTCTGTTGTGCAATTAAAGAGTGGAACTTTTAGAGATGAATTGCCATAAGTTGGGAAATTTCCACAGATCTTATCTGTTGCATGCTGAGTCACACGACGGGGATTTCTTAACCTGTGGTAAAGGCTTCCAAAAGTTACTCCATTTGTGTAACTCTGCAACAGGATTTCAGCCTCAGCGCATCAAACTGTAAAACTATGCACAGTGATTTCTATAATGGGCTCTCTATCTTTTTCTTAATTGTTAATACAATTAATAGTTTCCTCTCATGTAATGCCAATGTTTTTAAAACAGCATCTTCTTCTGTAGTCTTGCCAAAAATGCTGCCACTGAATCTGGAAGAGAAGGTGTTCTCACATAATTGGCTCTAAAACCAATAATACACTTCCAAAATAGATTTGATTAAAATTTTAAAAGTTGGAATTCTTTTATGATTTAAGCAAAAAAGATTTTTTAAATTTAAATCATGATTTAAATCAAACTGATTTTAAACAATCATTGATTTGTATCCACCCTGATTGCTACTTTAAAAAACCTCCTATCCGATAATTTGTATGGTCTGTGAGTAACTTACTTGTTTCAGTGAAAGCCATGGTTTCAGGGTTATAAAGACTAAAGATGGTGCCAAAAATTGATGTGTTCAAAGAAACAAAGATGTCTGCACCATGTTAGAATTACCACTAGGAGTCAGCTTTGTACAGGTCAGAACTAATACCAGACATTATGTAGCATACAAGAAATAGTGGATAAAACACCAATAGTACTCAAATTATCACTCACTTCTGGCACATCCATGAAACAACCACCACCATGTTTTACTAAAAGCCAGAGTGAATACCTGCCCATTTCCCAAGAAAATAATCCTTGAAACCTCTCAGGTGATATGAGTTCACACATCACTCTAAACTACATGATGCAAAATGTGGAAACTTTGCCTTTATGATAAAACACTTGCCCCTTTTTATTACAGCAATTCTCTTTACACTGAAGAAAAGGGGTGCTTATCTGTGCCTCTACAAAACATTTCTCCCAAACACTCCTTCCTTGATGCTCCTGTATTTCTGATACCAATAAGTAGCCTAGATCTAATGGCTTCACAAGGATACAGAACTAAGGAATAGGGAGAGAAAGCAGCGGAGAGCATTCAGAAGGAAACTGTAGTAGAGGGAAAATTTAGCACCCATTTCCCCAAGTCCTTCAGTGCAGTGAAGTATCATAATTATCAAAATAAAGATTACACACAACTACAGTATAATTTGAAGTCTGACTACAGTAAAAGAAACTGGAACCTTACTGTAGTGGCTATAATGATATGATAGCTAGGAAGCTGAACAATGACCTGGACCTATTCTAAAACTCAAATACTCTAAAAATAATATGTCTTCTAATATATAGGGAAAATTTTTCATTTGTGTTCCATTTCATGCTAAGATCACTGAATCACCAAGAAGCTGCTTCAAAGCCAAAAGAGAAGCCACCGCATAAGCATACCATGAAGGCATTCAACATTATCAGGTTAACATCACTATTACACTGTACAGTGGTGCCTCGCTTGACAATGTTAATTCGTTCCAGCGAAATCACTGTAGAGCAAAAATATCAAACGAAATAAAAAAGCCCATTGAAACGGATTAAAACCCGGTTAATGCATTCCAATGGGCTGAAAACTCACCGTCCAGCGAAGATCCTCCATAGGGACGGCCATTTTCCATCCCTGTGCAGCGGGGAATCCATCTCTAAGCACAGCGGGGGGCCATTTTCTTCAGCCGGCGGCCATTTTGAAACCCAACGATCAGCTGTTTTTGATCATCGTAAAGCGAAAATCGGTTCCCGAAGCAGGGAACCAATGGTTGCTAAGTGAAATTCCTCATTTAAACCATCATTTTGCGATCGCAAAAACCTCATCGTAAAGCGATTTCCTCATTAAGCGAGGCAATCGTTAAGTGGGCCACGACTGTAAATGTATTCAACACTACAGCTACAGTACAACTGTGACTGTGGAACATTATCAAGGAACATCCACCTTTACTAATCACCTGTTGAAAATCTGCGGATGAACTTACAACACAATGTATTCTCAAAGGCTTTCACGGTCGGGATCTGATGGTTGTTGTGGGTTTCTCGGGCTCTTTGGCCGTGTTCTGAAGGTTGTTCTTCCTAACGCTTCACCAGTCTCTGTGGCCGGCAATGATCCCTGGTCCCACAAGGACCATGGATCATTGCACAAAAAAGACCAGCTAAAGACACCCATCAATCACAGTGACAGATAATCTCTCCCCCTTATCACAACAATACATCCACAACAAAAACATACTGATCACATCATCACCCTATCTCCTGAAAAGGACAAAAGCTGTTCCCACAGCTATAAATACTCAACTATCTAACAAACAATAACACAGCATGGACAGAGTTCCTACTCCAGTCCTCTGAAGATGCCAGCCACAGAGACTGGCAAAACGACAGGAAGAACCACCTTCAGAACACGGCCAAAGAGCTCGAAAAACCCACAACAACCATTACAACACAATGTTGCCACAAACTCCGTGACATCTGCAGTTTTATGCATCATGTTTAGCAGTCCTATAGATTCAGCAGGTGTTCTAAATAGACAAGTCAGAGCAGCTGTAAAACAGAATTGGGAAATCTGCATCCATTGACATTAGACTACATCTGCCCTCATCCCTGACCACGCTCACTGGGGCTGATGCGAGTTGTAGTCCAATGTAATGCAGAAGGCCCCATGCTTTAGCTACAGCTTTACACTTCTCTCTAGACATCTATCTGGTCTGATACAAACAAGTAAATTAGTACACATCAGTAATACAAATGAGTAAACCAATACAAGAGTAAATTATGTGTGTATGTATACATTAGCATGTGTGCATACCGGAACCTGCAGATACCCAAGCCTAAACAGTTTTCTTTCCAAGCTCTTCCAGAAAGAAGAGCCTGAAGTAGCTATACCCTTGAGTGATGTAAACATTGAAGGTTTTCCAAATATATTACATTTCGGTTTGGCATAGTGCTTTGGAGTGTCATGACTACTTTCACATGCATGCAACATCTGATCATGCTTGAATGCTTCCCCCACTTGATCCAAAAATTACAAGCATGATAACAAATCATGATTTTTCACATGCATTCATCAGAATCTACCAGTTTTCTGTTCCTCAAATAAACCTCTCCTGCTAAAACCTCAGGGAGGAGCCCTGCCTGCAACAATGCCTCTCCTGCTAAACTGAGGAAGCAGGGGCTATAAAAACTTAACACAGGGATTTCAAAGAAAACTCTTGTCCACATGATTAGGTGCCTGATAATTCTCCTTCCCCTCAATGCTAGCTGATCAACTTTGAAGGCAAATGTTTCTGTCACATTGCCACCACTGCCAGAAGAGTAACTTCCCACTCTCAAGTCTCCAATCTAAGGACTATTCAAAATTCCTTTGGCAAGTTGGCTAGCAACTAAAAGTCCCTTTCAAGATGGTGCTGATCACCATAAATATTTATCTAGGAAACTAGTGCTTTACTCTACTTTAATTTTCTCATCATATGATGTACCAAGTACATTAAAAATATTGCTGACATACTGCTAAAGTAGACATTCACTAACAATGATTTTTAAATGGTCCTAGTGAATGAAGAAAGAGATTTAAAACGTCTTCTTATCCCGAGGAAAGAAATCCCCATATTTTAAAATTTTTGATTCTCTCTGTTAAGAGTGTCCCTGGGATCACTGTCTCCAAGAAGCTGAACCTTCACCAATGAAGAGTCTAAAGCCATAGAATTATAGAATTGTTGTAGGGTTGGATGGGACCTTGGAGGTCTTCTAGTTCAAAGGAATGTTTTAAAGTATACTTATCTGGATCTACATATGTCTAGTCAGAAAACGATCATGTCAGTCTATTGCAGAAAACAGTCTTTTAAAGACCTACATTTACTGAATAAAAGTGCATTTACAGACAGTAGCTGATCGCTTTAGAAGCACTTGTGCAGGTATTATCTTCAAATAGCTTATATTCTAAATATATACACAGGAATATGCAAAAACAAATAAGGTCAAAACTGAATGCTAGTCTGTAATCAAGCAAAAGATGAAAATGAAAAATTGTGACAGACTCCAGTTCTTTACCAACTGGCTCCATGTCCCTCCACATATGCAAGACCCTCTGTGCTCCTAACAGCTAATAGCTCAGTGTGCCTAATTGTGCTGACCCTAGCTCACAAAAGACAATGCCACATTCAGTATGTTAATGTTGCAAGGTGACACAAATCTTTGCATTTTAACAAGCTGGGGTAAAAGGAACTCTTTGCCCTCTCATTCCCAGAACCACTGCAGAGGCTCACTTTCTAAATAGTCATGAAGTTTGTTCTCCAGTACAGTGGTACCCCGTTTCACAATTACCCCGGTAGACGAAATTATTCATTGTTTTCAACTTTAAATATTGTCTTTCACTGTTGTAAGCTGCCTTGGGTCCTTTTCAAGGAGGAAGGCGGGGTAAAAATATTTTAAATAAATAAATAAATAAATAAATTGTTTCACGATGAGTTTTTTGTGATTGCTATTGCAAAATGATGTTTCAATGGGGAAAATCTGCTTCACGTCGATCGGTTCCCTGCACTGGGAACTGATTTTTCGCTTCCCAACGATCAAAAACAACTCATTGTCAGGTTTTCAAAATGGCCGCCCGCTGTTATCCGGACGTAATTCCGGAAGACAGCAATCAAAAATGGCTTCCCCTATGGAGGATCCTCGCTGGACAATGAGGTATCGCCCACTGGAACACATTGAACCTGTTTTCAATGCATTTCAATGTTTTTTTTTCTTTCGCTTGATGACGATATTGCTTAACAGCGATTTTAACGGAATGGATTAACGTCGTCAAGGGGGCACCACTGTATATGTTGAAATATATCAGGTCTCAGCAAGGCTATACCAACAATGGGAAGAGTAAGACACTGCACATTACACTGTTCCTAGAAACATTTGTCCATACTGTTTCTAAACTTTTGGTAAAGCCCATATTATGATTAATTAACAGTTTTTAAGTTACATAAGCAGTTTTTTCCACTTGTTTTTCATTTGCCAAGACCCTCATCACAAACACAGCAAGGGAGTAAGGACATATGTCATAATATCTGTAATTTATATAAAACAATGTGCTGTATTATAGTAAGTTATAACCTATATGTTAAAATTGCCTTGCTAACAGTCATCCTGATTTTCTGTTCAACCCTTTATTCCAATGTTTGAATTGTGTCTACTTATCTTTATTACAGAATAGTAAATACTGTATAAAGAAGATTAACAGAAACACTGATAGTGTTAGGTATTTTTCCCATCCCATCCCCCCTGATAAGTAATATAGACATTAGGAACAGATTAGTAAAAGTTTTTATAATTGTTTTATTACATTATAAAAGAGCAAGCCTCCTAGGTCAGGTTGTGTTTTCTTTGAGTGTTCCATAGTTAACTATGTTTGCTCTGGACCACCCGATAACTCTAGTACAAAGAGAAAAGTAATGTTATTTAAACAACGAAAAAAATTCTCCCCTTCCCCATATTTAATCTAAGACAGGAAAGAAAGAAAGCTAATAAAAAACAATACTATCTACTGTCTTTCTGTGGCTATCCTGAAACCGATATATAAATTGCACAAAAATTTCAATGGAAATGAGTTACACAACAGAAAAGGTAAAAAAGAGAAGAAAACCCAGTTGGGGTATCTGCAATCTGATGGCACAAGAGATGCAATAAAAATGGACTAGGCTTCAAGTACAGAAGAGAAAAAAAAATCTGCCATGCAATTCATTCATTCCAGCCTGAACTTCATAAAAAGTGTTTTAAAAAATTCACAATGAATTTTTTTTCACAATGAAATCCCTGAAATAGGCAAACCCTTCATAGTGCTCATAAAGCATAATATATTTGCATGCTTCCTGACTTCTAAAAAAATTAGGTCAGTGATATCCCAAGGAACAGGGCACTCCAGAGACACACCTTGACTTATTACCTCATGCAGGAGGACATGGATGGATGCCAAGCAAAGACGGAGGTGCTCTTCAGTTCTGTCCCAGCTATGCTATACAATTGGACTAGGGCATGGAAATTCCAATCAGTATCATTCACTCCTTATTCTAATGGCCAGGATTTGAGGAAACAGTAACATGTTCTCCAGACTTGTTTAATCCATCAGGAGTCTGGCTTGGCATACAGAGTATGCCATACCCTGAACAGATTCTTCCCTCAGCTTACCCCCTTTTCCTTTTAGCAAGCTTACTCTAGGCCACCGTAACAGTGGGCCCAGACAGAAGTACTTCTGTATTTACACTGTCTTAGATACAGTCTTGGCCAAAGCCAGAGGCCAATGCATGTGTTTAACTAAGTGGTGTTCACCGTAACAAATGTATAAATTCCTGTACCACATGGAAGACCAAGAAAGCTGAAAGGAAAAGCAGAGTCATCAAGTCTGTACACCTGACAATTTTTTCCCATTTCAGCTATAATACCTCCATCAGCTTTGTGTTTTTCCATGTTCTTATTAAAATTCTCACTACTGGGAAAGACTCTTATTCACAACACCCTAGAAATATCTAATACTTCTGCACATTCCATAAATCAGGAATAATTTTACTCACATACAGACTCTAGTTTACAAATCAGCACTCATTCTAAAGATATACTTCAGGGTTTAACACAATGAGAATCATAGGCTTTGGAGGCAGTACATGGATTTCTGGTTTCTTTGGAGTACTGAAACACATGGGATTAAAAGACTGGTGAAGAACAGTAAATGCACTGACACAAACAGCAAGATTCAGGTGGCACACAGAAGTCCGGTTCACAGCCTTTTCACATGCTAAGAACAACCCAGACTCTCCTATTTCTAAGATCTTAAACATGGAAATCCCCTGTATTCATATTTCTGATGTAGCAACCTAGACACAATCACTTAAACAACAACTTGGAATTCTAACACGTTCTCCTAAGTATTCTCATAAATCAAAATGCAATCCAGTCAGATTCACAGTATTGCCCATTCAAAATATACAGTATATTATCACAAAGGAACTTCTACAAATCCATTAAGCTTCAGAGGAACTTTGTAACTAAATCAGGAGATGTGTTATGCACTGTTTCCTTTCCACAGGAAGTATTTACTGAAATCCTACATTGTCAAAGGTCACTGTCAAACAAACAATTCATTCTTTGTTTTCAGCTGCATGTGCTTAGGCTAGCCAAAAATAATGTTAGGGTCAAGTAACACAATCTTGATTTTGATTCATCTGCCAAATAACACCCATTATCCTAGCTAATATCCAGTCAAAAATACTTAAGGAATGTCTTCCAAGAAAAACTAATATTACAGATTCCTATGTCCTTAAATAAGCAATATAAGTAATAAAATAATTCATTATGGTTGTTAAAAGATTTTACTTTTAGAATATTCTTTTTTAAAATAGAAAGCATTCTTTAGATAACACTTGAAAGCTATGAGAAATATTCACAGGGGCTGTAAAAATGAATCAATTGAAATAAAAAGGCACTATATACAGAACTATATTATGTTGGAATAAATCATACAAAGAAATCCTACAAGCCCCACAGCACTTAATATTCTTTCCAAAGTGTTAATAAAGTGCCAGTAGACGTGATACCCAGCATAACATATACACAAGCACATGCATTCACATTAGGCTAGATATTACTAAGCAAGCTTGTAGAAGACTCCTGATTGCCAAGGAATAACATATACTTAGCTACATACCATTTCCTAATAGAAAAGTCATCTGACCACAGGATTCCATTATTTATTCTAATTTTGTTCTACTAGTTAGATTATAAAGTATTATATAACACTAGTGCAGTTAAGTCAGAGCCTGTGAGCCACCATCTGGCTTACATTCACACATTTTTGTGAACATTTATTTCATCTTTAAAAAAACCCACACATTTAAAGCGCTATAGCTAGAGTGCCATGGAGAAAAGTAAACCACTTTGAAGCTTTTTTTTTTCATTCTTCATTGTTAGTTGTTAAATTTTACTCATCAACTCTTATCTCTAACCATAAAAAGTACCTATTTTTAGCGAGTGTGTTTCACAAGTCAATGCCTGTTACTCTCACCGTACATATTAAGCAGACACTGCGCAAATTGAAATGGTTCATTTCATGTGGAGCAGGAGGAGATTTCCTCAACAAGGAGCATGATAACTGTTTTACAGAGCAATTCTAATACAATCAAATCCTAGTAATGAGTGTTTACATAATGGTAAAATAATCTTTACCATACACTGTACAAATTTACAATCACGGTGCATATATTGCCTCTCAAGATTTGTAGCACAGGGAGGAGAATTTTGTACAATTGCCATCTTTTCAAAGCCTCGCCTGCAGTTTCAACTGCCCTGGAAAGAATGTCAGTCAATCAAGAGCTGCCAACAAGAACAGCAAGGGTATAACTAATGGGCAGTAAAATGCTCTGTAGGTATAATGCAAGCTTGTTTCTGTCTCACACGACCTCTCTCATTCCCTATCTTTTGTCATCTATTGCAGATTTTTTTAAAAAAAATATTTGGTATATGGTCCCCATGCCATTACCAGAATACAGTCCAGCTCCGCATAACGAAGAACCAGTGAAGTTTGTTTGAAGCCAAAACAATTTCAAAATTCTCCCAAGCAAAGTTAGACAAATATCAGGGTGTACTATTATAGGCTGCCATGGAACAAAACGGTTACAAGGAAAGCATTAGGTCTCAAGACTGATGAAGATTTAAAAGAAAAGGACATTATTCACAATGGAAGATCCAAGAGCATTAAAAAAGACCCGATTAGCAACAGCTATTTTTGTTCCGCTACTCAGTGAGTATGCTGGAATAAATGACTGAAGGAGGGGAGGGGGGGCAGAAGAACTTACCAAAGCAGACAAAGCCTTCTTCTGTCACTTCTTCCATTCATGCTAAAAATCTCTCAATGACTAACCTCTTGGGCTGGCACAACCCTTACTGAACCAAGATAATGTTTACTAACAGTCACAATATAAACACAGCTTGATTTCTGGTTATGTGTAAATCAATCAATCAAATCAAATACATTTTTTGTCATTGTAAGTATATACGTAGTATACACATACAATGAAATTCACTACAGACACCCAGAAACCAGAACCACATGCACACACATAAAAAAAAACTCCAAACACTCCCCACCCACTAAAAATCCCCCACTAAAAAGCTATATTCCTGCATAGTACTTTCACTACAGGCAATTCCTAAAACAGCCTTTTACCAGAAGGAAAAATATTGAACTGTCATAATCAAATCTGCATATTAAAAATTTGATCATATGAGAGCCAGATCTGTAGGAGCTGCTAAGTATAGATATCACATGTAAATTATCCTTTCCATTATGTCCCCCATAATATTGTAAACTTCTCCCTTAGCAAAGAAAGGGGAAGCGACATTGCTTGAAGGATCTAATCCAAATAATACATAATCTTCCTCCTAACACACTCATATTCACTGCTTTATTCCTTTTCCTGGAGTCTATTATAATTAGAGAGCCTTTTAACGATCACATTACCCGACAGCTGACAGGTCATTCCCCATTATCAGTGCCATAATACACCTGAATTGCCCTGCCACTTCATGCTATATTCAGAAAGCAATTCTAAGACGTAATCTCTCACAGGCTTAGGGATCCTAGGAATCCTCCCCCGCTATCTCTCCATGGCAACAGTAGCTACAGTAAAGACAGTCCACCTCTTACGCAAGCAAATGAATATGAAACACTGCCAAGAGGCCACAAATGCCAGCAGTCAAAACATCACTCTCACCCCTCCCTGTTTAAATTGTTGCCTTAAAGAAACAGCAATCTATTTTTAATGTTCATATAGGAAGAGCGTGTGTGTGTGTGCGTGCGTGCGCACACACACACACACACACACACACACACACACACACACACACACACACACAGAGAGAGAGAGAGATCAGCATCTGATGAGATGGGAGAAGGAGGCATGCCAAAGAGAAGACAGCAAAGGAAAGCTGCATGTTCTTTCAAAGTAGACAAAATGCATTGTAGGCAGGAAGAATCCACTTGCAAAAACAGATCTCTTTTCCCTTCTGAAGGGAACTCTTCATTATAGGTATGTCAAGAGCAGAGCATTTTAATCCTTGTGTGTGGAGACAATTTTAAGAGGCTATAATATCAATTTGTGATTTTTAAAAAATACAAAAGCAGAAATGAGATAAAAAGAGAGGAGAGGGGACACAGAGAGAATACATGACAAATAATGGACTGTTTCATAAACTTATCCGAACTACAGTATATTTTAATGTATACTTTAAAAAAAAAACAGTAGCAAACAAGATTCTCAAATCAGATCATCTAAAAAATCTTCTTATAATATTCTGGATGAACTTAAGAAGGAACTCCAGGGGACCCTCAGATATTAGAAAAACTTCAGCACTATATTAAAAACACCAGCTCAAGAGATTTTTTACCCCCTTTCAAAGGTACATCTTTAAATAAACAGACAGACTTGGAATTGGACCTTTGACACAAATTTTGCCATAACTACCTTTTGGCAAATTTCTGAGGTCCCAGGTTTGGAAACAGGTTCAGTCCAGACACTTATTGTTATGCTTTGAGCCATTGAACTCAATCGAACAAGTCAGTCGTGACTCATGTTAAGTCACATACAGTTGGTCAATATGTGGCTCCCAGCCCCACAGAAATAGAGAGAAAATAGCATGGAATAGCTCCAGATACCTCAGGGGGCTACTGGCTGGGGGCATGAGGCATGTTATGGTCCATCCCACCGAGGTCTGGGGAGAGTGAAAGCTGGCAACTGGCAACCCTGGGCAACTCTGAAGCACAATTAAATTTGATTCCAACGCAGTTTACTCACACTCACGAACTGTCCACATACAGTTGAAATCCCATAGAGATAAGGTACTCACTAGAAGAGCAAAAGAAGCTAGGATACTCTTCTCCTTCCCTGGTGCTGTTAAAAAAATCTGCACTTAATGGAGCCACATGCAAGGTCTACCAGAGCTCTCTGAGCAACTGAGCAGACATCAGCAGCATCTCCCAATTTTTGCAATTGCATTTCAACTGAATCATCCTTATCCTGTCCATAAAAAGGTAAAGGTAAAGGTTCCCCTTGATAATATTTGTCCAGTCGTGTTTGACTCTAGGGGGCGGTGCTCATCCCCATTTCCAAGCCATAGAACCAGCGTTTGTCTGAAGACAATCTTCCATGGTTACATGGCCAGTGCGACTTAGTCACGGAACGCTGTTACCTTCCCACCATGGTGGTCCCTATTTATCTACTTGCATTTACATGCTTTCAAACCGCTAGGTTGGCGGGAGCTGGGACAAGCAACAGGAGCTCACTCCGTCGCGTGGATTCGATCTTACGACTGCTTGGTCTTTTGACCCTGCATAACTGATTCCAAACAGTGGGTCAGCATTCTTTTGTTTCAACAAAAAATTAAAATAGAACTGTGTGGTCCCTGTATGCAATTCAGTCAAAAGTGGGTGATATCTTTCTTAGACCACACAAAAAAATCACAACTATATAATAAAATAACAAACATATCACTCACCCTTGTTTTCAACTGTGCACAAAGACCACAAAACATTTATTCTTTTTCGTTATCCTATACTGGGGGCAACATTTTCATTCAGCTGCTAGATAACACTTCTAATGTGGATACCTGCTTACTTTGTGTGTAGAGTCGACTAAATTTTATCCCAAAGTCTTATCCCAAAGTCGTTGCTACAGGATTTGTCACATTGTGTACCTTTATTCCTAGCCAAAAAGGAACCATGTGTTTTGATTCAGGGCTATGGGGGAGGTGCTGAGTGAGTGGCAACCCTTTCTAATCAGATTGAGAATGACATTCTAATCCACACTGCCAGAGATGAAATCTGAAACCTGCCACCTCTGAACTGCTCCACTTTTGGAATCTGTTTTAAACAAGAATATCTCATCCACCTACCTAGTCATGGATTTTGGAACTTTTGTTTCTTTTGCACCACCCCGATTTCAGCAATGTCCATCCTAATGATCACTCATGCAGAATTGAAAACTAGCTTACACATGTGATTTTTGGTCTAACAAAGCTATCGCCTTACTCTTCTCTCCTGGTTCAACTTATTTGATTGAAATGGACAGTGAGAGCTAGGTGTCATCAGGATTTGCTGATGTCCCACTCCTTACTTTCTGCTGACATTTGGAGGCTTCATTTAAATGGTGCACTTGCAGACAGAATGGATTTCAAACAGAGCAATAATGTGTATACTAAAGGGTTAAAGTCGTTCCTCGTTATCATCTTCTTAAAAAGGAATTTAAAGGAGTTTACAAAACAACAACAAAAAACAGGAGAACAATATATCCATTTGTTATCCCAGAGAGCCTACCTAACCAAGCATGGTTAATAGTACTGAATTTACTATCTTTGTGGAATTCAGTAAGACTGAATTTCACCATCTCTTTCTCTCTCTCTCTCTCTCTCTCTCTCTCTCTCTCTCCAGGTCATTAATTAAGATGACCAGAGCAGTTTCATTTCCAGGTCTGGACCAGAATCCAGGCTGAAACAGATCTATATAATCAGTTTCATTCAGCAGTGTTCGAAGTTAGCCAAACTCTTCACTCCAAAAATGTACCGAAAAGGGGACTTTTGGAAGTGGCTGATGGTTGATTATAATTTGCTGGATCCAAGGAATCTCTCTTTGGAGTGGTGTTACAATTGGTCCTCTCAAAGTGGCCATCACCTCACTGTTAAAGGGGAACATTAGAAGTGAGTGGCAGGAAAAAAAATGCATATGGGGGTGCAGAAGAGGAGACATACCAATACTCTGACAAAAATAATCAATACATATTTGCAAGGTCAGCCAGTAGTTCACATACTGTAACTTTAACAGAACAGTAACAATGATGAGCAAAGCCAATAAACTTTTTAACAAGCTTCCTTGCAAAGGACCTTCAGTTTACTTGAATCCTAAAAAACAAAACAACCAAGTGGTCTTTCAAAACAAAAATCAAAAGCGAAATATACCACCCCATAACGTTTAAAAATTATTAGGGCAGTTGGCAATTTAATTATGCAGGCTACACACTGCCCCCTCCCTCCAGCAAGCTGGGTATGCAATTTACTGACCTTGGAAGGATGGAAGGCTGAGTGAACTCTGAGTCAGATAGCTGAACCCATCAGGATCAAACTCAAGTCCTAAGCATAGTCCTGACTGCAGCCTAACATTGCTCCACAAGGCTCCCTTCAGAGTCTCATGTGGCACGGCAATTTTTTATATCACACTCATCATTTATTTAAATACATAATCAGTATGGGACTAAGTGTTTGCTATTCCAGAATCCGACAGACCAAAACATGCATCATCCTGTTGTTACTAGGTATCGTGAAATAGAGGTGCACTGGAAAACAAAAGGTTTTAGGAGTATGACACCAAAATTATCACAGTAGTTTACAACTGGCCAGCAAACAGACAACTGGACATGAAACAGCTTTTTTCTTAAGGATTATATTATGAAATCTATTACTTCTTCCAAAGAGTAATTAAAAAAAAAAAACAAGAACAAAACAAAACTTGCATTAGCTAATAACAGCCAGGTTTTCTACCATACAACTGAAAATGAGCTATGAGTTTGTTAAGAACAAACACACAATAACCTGTCAGAATGTATTTAAGTCTCCCTTTGAAGACTGAAGAAGCAGATAATGACAGGATGTGTCACCTTAAATATAAACACTGGCATTCTTTAAGAAATTGGGGGAAAATGAATTTTCTTGAATGAAAATTGTAGTTAGAAGCTACAAAAAAGCCATTAAAAGCTGAAATAATCCCATGAAGGTGTTCTGAATGTAGAATTAGTTTAAAAAGTGTTTCCCTTAAACGCACAGTCTTAGAATGTGAGAAATATTGGCAGTGATCAGCTGAACATATTAATGTTGTCACAATAATTTTACAAGTTGTTTTGACGTCTATGTAAATATAAAAAATGCAACATTTGTATATAATGAAATACACTGTAGCACTGTAGTATCCAGAAAACAATAAATTCACAAATTATTGTACACCGAGTCATAATCACATTTTATAACAAGTAAAAATTTAGATGAATTTCAATTTGTTGGAAAAAAGCCAGTGCACTGGCTTGTTGTCTGTTCACTTCTGTTGACAGAAGATGCATATAAAGAAACTACAAGTCATTAGTGTGTTGCTTTTCTCTTTTGTTTGTTTTTCATAAAGTCTGAACATAGGCATACTAAGCCCTCTGGCCTCTCTGCCCTTTTTCTGGCTTGTTAGGGCAGAAATAAGAAAAGAGCTGGCTATGCATGAATCTTGACATCCTACAGTGATGCTTACAATATTTTGCCACTCTTGCTGAAAGCAGAAGCAATTGGAATGTGGGAGCCTGCACGCTGATTTGTCCATGGTAAATCATGGTTCCTACAGAGTCTTGATTTACCATTATGTCCAAAGGCCCTTAATCCAAGGCCCTAATCATACTAAACACACCACATGCTGATCAGTTTCTATTTTGCCTTACTACAAAACAGAATCTATGTTCCTTGGCAAACCATGGGTTACAATTGTTAAAAAGGGTTTAACAAGTTCTTCTGGACTGGCAGCAATGGTGGGGTGGAGAGAAGGCGGAAAAAAGACAGCCCACATTGAAGGCCAACAAAATAAACAAAGAACAGAGTACATCCCTTCATGTGGGATTTGGCCCCAAGTTAGGAAAATGTGGCAAAAGGTTGATGCTTTGGGTGGCAGCACATTGTTTAGCATGTGGTGAGCCACAGGGACCACATTGACCAAAACATTCCTTACCTCCTGTTGCCTTTTCAAGAAAATCAGGAGCAATACAAAGTTGTGTAATATAAACATTAGCCAGCATACTATGACATGCCAACGCAAAATCCTACTTTCTCAAATTTGCTATGGACACAGGCCTATAACAGCTATTTGCTTGCTTTTCTATCAGCACCACAATCCAATGTGGCTCACAAACAGTTAAAAACAAGCACAATTAAAACTTAACAAGTTATAACATTTTTTAAAAAAATTAACGATGACATGCTGCTAATGAAAACTGTTTCTCTGTTTAAAATTGGCATGTTTTTTTGTGACAACCTAATTGTTTTTCGTGGGAGGAAAGGCAGATTTGAAGCCAAGTGGGTTTAATGTAGTTAGCTTCATGGAATGCAACTCACCACAGACAAGTTGTTTGAATGTAAGTCTAACTGATGATGCATAAAAACACTCAGAAAAATAGAGATTTGCACAAGAAACAAAATGGACAGCAACCTGCAATAAAACTTGATTGTGTTCGGCTGTTAAAAGCTTGCCTTAAAAAGGGGGAGGGGAGTGTCTTTACCTGCGGCCTGAAGAATACTAAAGAGGGTGTCAATCTAGCCTTTCTAGGGAAGACATGCTACAGGCTGGGAGCAGCCACTTGAAGAGGCCCTCTCTTGTATCCTCACCAAACAAGCCAGTGAAGGCGATGGAACTAAGAGAAGGGCCTCTGCTGACCCTAAAACTCAGGCCAGCCCACACTGGAAGATAACAATCCTTCAGACATCCTGGACCCATGCTGTACAGTATATGGTGTTATAAGTCATAACCGGGCTCGGGTCAAGGAAGAGGAGTTACAATAGGTTCCATGGATGAGGGACTCAAGGGTCTCAGGGATTTTTCCCAAAGATACGCCCGAAGTGGCGGCAAGTGGAGCTGGAGAGCAGGCTTGGTTAATCTTTTACACTCCAGGCATGAATGAGTCTGGTGCCATTCCCCCAGACGAAATAAGCAGTGGTTGTGGCCGTTCGTGAAGGGGATCTTATTGGCACATGATGTACAGCACTTAAACAGGCCCGGAGAGGCCATAAAAATGGCGGGAACAGGAAGAAAAAAAAGGGGGGAATGGAGGGAAATCAGAACAAAAGGATCCCTCACAGAGAAACGTCCGAAACAAAAGAAGCAGATTAAGTCCGTAATCCAGAAGTCATAAACATTTATGGGTCCAAAAGATCCAAAAACCATAAGGTATAAGAATTTCGCTCTAGTAGGCGCTAAAGGAGTCCAATTTCAGCGGTGGCTAAAAGGAACTGAGGTATTACGGATGGGCAGAGCATGCGCACCACGGGGGAACGTTCTACTAATTACATGTCTTTAAGCTCTAGAACACTCCGAGGAGTCCTGCGCAGCCAGGTGCAGTCTAACTCATCTGTGTGCATTCACCGAGACCACGAAGAAGAACCAGCATTTGAAGCCTGGAAACAGACTGGCAGCCAGTGAAGTTGTTGCAATAGGAGAGTTATGAGTTCCCTATAACCATCCCCAGTCAGCAGTCTGAATGCAGCAATTTGAATCAGCTTGCACAGTTATGTACATGCAACTTTTAAAGTGAATTGGTTCAGCCCAGCCTGCGGACACCTGTTGGGTTCTCTTTCGTTACGTGGAAAAAATATATGTTTTGAAAGCCTGTTACATTGGTTTGGTCTAGAATTGTGGCAATCAGCCCCATGAATACAGCTATACTTCTTCCCCAGTAGATATGCATAACATTGTGCCTAAAATGTACTGCTGGATAACTCAGTCGTTTAGGTATCTGGCTGTGGAGCCAGTGTGAGTTTGATTCTCTAAGTGCCTCCTTAATAGGGGCTGGGCTCAATGATCCTATCTTCCAGCTCTGTAGTTTTAAGTTTATTATTTATTAGGTTGCTAATTTAACGAGGGATGGATGCACAGTAATGAATAAACACATATAGGATAGGTTCAAGTGAACTTGGGTGATATTCAATTGAAGTCTCTTCCTTCAGACAGCATTCAGCTGGTAAATGAAATTTCCAGCAACATCAGAAATGTTAGGACCTCAAAGTTTCAGGACCTGATGCATGTAGTTTACACACACGAACATCATGAATTATATTTACACTCAAACAGCTTGTTTGTGGTGAACTGCGTTCCATGCAACTAACTACATGGAACCACTTAGTCTGATACACAAACATGCCAATTTTCAAACAAAAGCCATGAAAATCACGGCATATTTTATTTTCCTCCATATGTGAGGACATAGCTCTATAGTCCTGTCAGTTTCAAAATAATCCTCAGACAACCACGTCACCACATACACACCACTAGTATGTCTACCAGAAAGGAGCTTAAATACCAGGGATTTCTTCTTCAATTAGTAGAAAGTACAGCTGCTGTGCCTCTTAAATTTAACCTTCTTCACTTTTATCTCCAGTATGTATACCAAATTCATTTAAGCTGGTTCCTATTCTGAAGGAAATGCCTAAACCTCTGTAACACACTACTGAGTCTTTCTAAATATGGGCAATGATGACGCATTCTTTCTCATATTGTCTTCTTTCAAGAGGCAGTTAAGGAAATGCCTCCCAACCCCCACTCTACTTACCTACCTAGATATAGCTTTCTTTTTGTTCTCCCAACTCCTATAGAATAGGACTACATTCTTCCAACTATCTTTTCAGCGAAAAGGTGGAAAATCCAGAAGCCATAAGTATTTCACTGTGTTTTGTGATTAGGAAATGCTACACTATACAGTGGTGCCTTGCATAATGAGTGCACCGTTTAACGACGAATCCGCACAGCGATGCGTTTTTTGTAGTCGCTAATGCGATCACATTGCGATGTTTAGATAGGCTAAACATCGCATTGTGATGATCGGTAAGTATTTCGCTTACTGATCTTCGCATTGCGATGTTTAGAAAACAGCTGATTGGCGGTTCCAAAATGGCCGCCGGATCAGCAAAATGGCTGCCCGCAGCGTTTTCGTGCCCTGCCCTCACTTACTGGGCAGCGAAAATGGCAGCCGGATGGGGGAATCTTCACTTACTGGTGAGTTTTTCCCCCATAGGAACGCATTAAACGGAGTTTAATGCGTTCCTATGGGGTTCCCCCCCCGCACAGCGACGAATCCAGATAGCGACGTTAATCCTGGAACGGATTAACGTCGCTATGCGGGGCACCACTGTATTCTAATAACTACCAGCCTTTTACTGAACCCAGGAAGGACAAGTCACTGTTAAAGAGTTTTGAGATTGAAAGCTAAATGGCAGAATTCAAAAACACAGCCCTTACGGTGTTTCATTACGCTTTAACTGCAGCAAGTAGTAACAGCATGGGAACCAGTATTGTACAGTGCTTGGAGTGCTGGACTAGGACTTCAGAAATCCTTGATGGAGTCTAGTCTCCACTGAACCATGGAACTCTACTGAGCCACTAGATGACTCCATGTCAGTCTGACCCACCTCACAGGATTATTGAAAAGATGGGGCAAAGGATGGGTGTACAGCAAGATAAATGTAACTAATGCAATAAATTAATAATAACTAGAAATGGGGACAAATATAAAAATGAATCGCTATTTTTTATGAATATAGCCAATTTGTCATATATTCATCGATTCATATTCATCAAATTTGAAGTCCTAACAAATATGATTTGACAAATATTTTCTCAGTTTTATATCTGTCGATTTGTCAATATTTATCTATATTCATTACCCTTTTTTGAGCCTCTCTATGCCATCTCTGAGCTTGTTGGTGCCAATCAGAAGCTCTGGCCAATCAGGAGATCCTGGATTGGCATGTTAAGCAGCCAATAGCACTGCTGATAGGGCTGTGAGGTGTACCTTTTACTGCAGCCATTTCCCACTTCTATTCTGATTCTCTCGAGAGTGAGAGCAGTTGCTGGTGCCTGTGCCATTCTTGTGGCTGTGCTTTCACTTCTGTGGCAGCAAAGCAAACACTTCTTTTTCTTATTTATTTCATTTCATTTATTTCATTAGTACAACTTTACTGGGAATTTGGGGAGGGATTTCTTTAGCAGATTTCAGTTAGCTTAGGCTACTTCTTTTTCGGAAGCTTGTGTTCAGGCACAGCAGGTGGGGGGAATTTGGTGTGTGACTGTCTGGAATCCCTTTCCCCAATTTAATTCCTGAGTGGTTGAGAGTGTATTCGGAGTGCTTCTAAAGCACCTTCAATAAATTCATTCTTATTTCATTAGATTGGGGGGGGGGCTTTGTTTAGGCAGGTCACATTTTAGTTAAACGATTTGTCTACTCCCCACCCTCATTTAAAAAATAAAATTTACACACTCTCTGACCTTCTCTAATCTATTATTATTAATTTTTCCTCTTAAGTTTTCCTTCCCCTTCCCTTTTTTTTTGTTTAGTTGGCTTGGCAGGAAGGTATAAGGGCATTTGAAAATGAAGGGAAGTCTCCACCACAGGGAATCGAAGGGAAAGAAGCCTGTGAAGCTGCATAGGCTGGCACCACCGCCACTGTTCCTCCTCTGGTGGCCTTGCAGGCAGGCGTGGAAGCAAAGCTTCCAGAGGTGCCCAAAGAACTGCTGCTCCTCTTTCTAGAGGAATCTGAGGAGATACTGGTTCCCAAAGATCTCCAATCCAAGTTGGAACCAGTAACGGCAGGGCAGGTTTCACATCCCCCCCACCCCTCTTCCCAGAGTCATCTCTTCCCTCCTCCCAGACCAGCAGCACCACTGCAACGCAGAGTTCCTCCCAGGCCAGCAGCAGTCAGAGGCAGGCAGTGGGTTGTCGTTTTGCAAAACTGGGCAGAAAGGCCCTGTGGGATCATTTCATGGCAGTCAACCCACAGCTGGCAGGCAGAAGGGCAAGGCCCAGGAGGCAGCCACTCGACTCGTCACCAAGACAACTGCCCTGCTCAGACTTCCACCATCCACCTTGGAAGCCCCGGCCTTCCGCTAGTTGCTGCATTTTTTTGCCGCCTGGTGTGACCCCCCTCATGGAGAACCCAAAGTTCTAGAGTGCTGCCCTCGCTCTATGACTCTGCGAGGGAGGTGGTCAGTGACCATCTTTCATGGCCATAGGGCCATAAGGTGCATGTCACGATGGACCTGTGGAGTGGAGGTCAGCATGGCTACCTGTCACTCACAGCACATTGGTGACACCAGAGCACCTGAGGAGTGGCAGGGCATCGGCAACAGGGGCGCAGGGGGAGGCCCTCGTCCTGCCCCCAGGCTACAGGTCCATTCTGCTGCAGGCACAGCACACGGAAGCTCAGGCGACAGGGAGGAACATTGCCGATGAGTTCCTGTCCCCACTGGACATCAGAAGGGGAGGTCAACCATGGCCACATGGTCAAAATGACTGTGATGCTATTGAAGACAAACTCTACTTTACTGCCAAATGCCTCGGTGCCCGCTGTGGCCAAACTCTTATTTCACTGCTAAACGCTTCAGTGCCCAATGGGGGCAAACTCTACGTTACTGCCAAATACCTCAGTGCCCAATGGGGGCAATCTCTACCTCAGTGCCACATGCCTCATTGCCTCCTGGGGGTAAACTATACTTCACTGCCAAATGTGATGCTGCTGAAGACAAAATCTACCTCAATGCCTCATGCCTGTGTGTGCCTGTCGGAGCCAAACTAAATTACAGTGGGATCTTGACTTGAGAACTTAATCCGTATTGGAAGGCGGTTCTCAAGTCAAAAAGTTCTCAGGTCAAATCTGCATTTCCCATAGGAATGCATTGAAAACCATTTGATCCGTATCTGCTCTTTTCTGTCCATAGAAACTAATGGGAAGCTGCTATTCCGCCTTCGACCACTAGAGGGGGATATTTTGTTTCTTTTTTGCTTAGGTCAAGAAAGGTTCAGGGAAGGCAGGGAAAATACAGTCCAGGCAGTACAAGTACCAGGCAGTCTGAAGACTGTCTCCCAATCCACTCTCTAAACACTGGGAGGAGTGAGGAAGCAGACAGGCACCCTTTTCACTGGCCAACAGTTAACTGAAAGTTCAAATGGTTGTTGTGGGTTTTTCGGGCTTCTTGGCCGTGTTCTGAAGGTGGTTCTTCCTAACGTTTCGCCAGTCTCTGTGGCCGGCATCTTCAGAGGACAGCAAACTGTGCTCTGGGTAAGGCTTGAGAGTGGAGTATTTATGGCTGTGAGAAGGCTTGTTTGTGAGAAGGCTATTGTCCTATCAGGAGATGGTTAATTAGTATGTTTTGTTGTGGCTGTATTGTTTTGATAAGGAGGGGAGATTATCTGTCCCTGTGGTTGATGGGTGTCATTAGCTGGTCTTTTGTGTGTAGTAATCCCCTGACCTTGTGGCTGGGTGGAGTTCATTGACCTTTTGCACTCTGTGTTTTTGAGAGCTGGGAGCCAGGTTTTGTTGAGTTTCAGACTTTCCTCCTTCCGGTTGAAGTTTTGTTGATGCTTGTGGATTTCAATGGCTTCCCTGTGCAGTCTGACGTAATGATTGCTGGTGTTGTCCAGTCTTTCAGTATTTTGAAATAGAATTTCATGTCCAGTTTGTTTTAGGGCATGTTCAGCTACTGCAGATTTTTCTGGTTGTTTTAGTCTGCAGTGTCTCTCATGTTCTTTGATTCTGGTGTGGATGCTTCGTTTTGTGGTTCCAATGTATACCTGGCCACAACTGCAAGGTATCCGGTATACTCCTGCAGTGGTGAGGGGGTCCCTTCTGTCCTTTGCTGACCGTAACATTTGTTGTATTTTTGTGGTGGGCTTGAATACTGTTTGTAAGTTGTGTTTTTCCAGAAGTTTCCCCATGCGGTCTGTGACCCCTTTGATGTATGGCAGAAATACTTTGTTTGTGGGTGGCTGTTTTTGTTCTTCAGTTCGGTGTTGTTTTCTTGGTTTGATGGCTCTTGTGATTTCATTTTTGGAGTAGCCATTTGCCTGTAGGGCCCAATTCAGGTGGTCGAGTTCAGTGTTGAGAAACTGAGGTTCACAGTTCCGATTTGCACGGTCTACCAGTGTTTTGATTATGCCTCTTTTTTGCCGTGGGTGGTGGTTGGAGTTTTTGTGTAGGTACCTGTCTGCACCCCAACGTCCTCCAACGAATTTGCAAGACAGAAGCTCTCCCACCTAGACTATACGGACTCCCCAAAATCCACAAGGACTCTACCCCACTCAGGCCCATTGTAAGTGCCATCGGCTCCCCAACATATGAATTAGCCAAACACCTAGCAACCCTTCTACAGACCCACATTGGAGAAACCTCATCCTACATCAAAGACTCAGGGCATTTCATAAGCAAGATCAGCACCCTAAAACTCAACCCAGGGGATAGACTGGTCAGTTTTGATGTAGTATCCCTGTTCACTAAAGTACCGGTAAAGGACACCCTGACACTCATCCAGCAGATATTCCCAGAAGACATCAAGGCCCTCTTCCAGCACTGCCTTACAACCAGCTATTTCCAGTGGGATAATGAATTCTACGAACAGACAGATGGAGTGGCCATGGGCAGCCCTCTCAGCCCGGTCATAGCAAATTTCTACATGGAGCATTTTGAGAAACTTGCCCTGGCTTCGGCACCCCTCGCACCCACAGTCTGGTTCCGATATGTGGATGACACCTTTACAATCTGGAGTCACGGAGAAGAAAAACTGGAAGAATTTCTCAACTATCTCAACAGCATCCACCCTAATATACAATTCACCATGGAAAAAGAAACAGCATGGACAACATGGACCTATGCTACTTAATGCGGAGACAGGGAAGCAGCCACCCCATGCCTCATTCCATTCCAGGTTCTTCTCCATGCCTGATCAGGCTTCACAGCACTACAGAAACATGAAAAGGAGAATTGGATAGTGCAGGAGTGTATGAAACACTTCCAACTGTCACACATGTGCACTGGAACCAATCCCCTGACATCACCAAAAGAAAAAGAAAAACAGATCAAAAGAGTACTTAGGTTTAGAGCCACCACTTCCAAAGCATCTGAATGCAAGTAGTTACACAGTTCATGTCCTGCCTCCAATCATAAACAAGCAGTTATCAGATACATGCCATCTTCCAAATCTTTGCTCCAACTCTGAAATGACAGAGTGCTAGATAACCAGACGGAGATAAATAGCTCTGCCCACCACTATGTATGATCACCAGTCAACTTTTCCCCACCCCTAATTTAACTTCCCCACGTCTGACAAGGTGGACTTTCAGCATTACCAAGCACCAAGAATTCTCACTGGCATTTTTTAAACCAAATATTCTAAAACTGTAATCTGTCCAGTGGTTTTTTGAGCTCAGAACACATGAGACCGTTAGTCCGATCTTACACTGCTGTATATAAGGATTGTGGTGCTGGAGGAGACTCTTGAGAGTCCCTTGGACTGCAAGGAGAACAAACCTATCCATTCTGAAGGAAATGAACCCTGAGTGGTCACTGGAAGGACAAATCTTGAAGCTGAGGCTCCAATACTTTGGCCATCTCCTGAGAAGAGAAGACTCCCTGGAAAAGACCCTGATGTTGGGAAAGTGTGAAGGCAGGAGGAGAAGGGGATGACAGAGGACGAGATGGTTGGACAGTATCATCGAAGCAACCAACATGACTTTGACCAAACTCCGGGAGGCAGTGGAAGACAGGAGGGCCTGGTGTGCTCTGGTCCATGGGGTCATGAAGAGTCAGACACGACTTAACGACTAAACAACAACAACAATACAAGGATCTGTCAATTTGGGCATTCACATAATATCAGGAACAGAGATGAATATGAACCTAGGTTGGGAGACTCAGCCAAATTCATTGCCATGCTTGCATGGGTTTTGTGCATGCATGGTGCCCTCCCCCGCTCCTGCACGCTCACCCACTCCTCAGGTGATGTGTGTTTCCCTCCCTGCCTCCCTAGTGTAACTATCCACTCAGCTTTTGCAGCATTCTCTTCCGTCTTCCGCCTCCTCCATCAGCCATCCACTCAGATGAGGAGGTGGGACAGGGATTCCTGCAGCGCTGTCCTTTGAGTAGGCAGCTGATGGAGAAGGCTGATAAATGAACCGGCACAAATCACAGTTCATGTTCATATCTATTAGAATAACTGCATCAAGTAAACAAAAATGAACGTTAAAGGCCAAATTAAAGAAATACATTTGGTATTATCTTCTTTAACCACATTAACACTAAGTTGTGACGTAATGGTAGTATATCTAAAACATTTGGGAAGGAGAGCTTAGTTTTGTTCATTCTAGATCTCCAGCCATTAATCAACCACATACAAACATGCAAAAAAGAGAAAGAATCTGGAGTCTTCAGACAGAATTCTTGTAGTCTTAATCTGGTAAAAGAAATCCAAAGTTGCAAACTTTAGAGTCAAAGCAAATCTTCTAAAGAATATATTAAATATTTAACATATTCAAGCATGTGTTTGTTTAAATGTATTCTTAAATGTTACATTTTCTTCAGTCAAATACAGAGAACTTCCCTCTTATTTTAATCCCATAAAGGATAGCCTAGCTCTTTGAAACCCTGGTTTCCTAACAGCCTATCTTCCAAACAGTGTAATTTTAACTCTGAATAAAAAGAACTGTTCCGTCTAATAAATTTTAACACCGACACGGCACTAAATACTAAAAGAGCAAAAATTTCCACAAGCTATGCAAATATGCTTGCTTCTCAAGGCATAAAGCTCAAGGCTGCTTTGCAAAGTTGGTGACAAAACAGTTTTGCTTCGCAGTAGTAAGGAAAAATAGTTAGCTTATGTTTTTATCTCCAGAAGTGCCCTTCTCTTAATCCTCGGTGTTCTCAGTGGTAATGTAGTGAAACTAGGGCTTGCAGGGCCACAGCGACAGAACATTTTGATTTACAGAGATGAGTGCATGATTGACCACTTCCTTTAGGCTTTTCTGAGCTTACTTGCAATCATCACAGCAGCTGATGGGGGAATGGAACAAAATAAATTATTCCATCAATGATACAACTGTTACTATATGAAGTATCTGGGGTGGCTCAGTCCTGAATGGAATCAGAATAGCTTTGCAATTAGTTTTTTAGGACCAATGAGCTTTATAAGAACATGCTCCCAGTAAGCCATCTTACTACTGTGTATAGATTGCATTTCTGATTCACTTGCTTTACTTTTCACATGTCTGAGGTTTATAGCATATCCAAACAGTATTTGATTGTGCCTGTGAGTATGTATTCCTACAGTAAGCCAAAGTTTGAAAGAGGAAGAATCTTGCTATCTCCTTACCACTGTGGATTATCAAAGTGACCATTAGAGATGGGGGTATTTGTATTTGTAGACATATACAAATATCCCCCCGCAGGTGGAAATAACGAGGGTCCGACCCCATGGGGCCAAGCAGTGCACTCACTGTTTGCCCGCTGCCACAGGTGCAGCAATGTCTCCCTATTGCGCTGTGCTCCACAATGGATTAGCCACTCCTGGCTGGAGGCGGGATGACAAGCCTCTCTGCCAGGTCACAGAGTGGCTAATCCATTGCAGAGCACAGCAACAATATCTGTTAATGTGGAATGGAAAGTTCACCAAACTATCCTATTTTCTCCACAGAAAAAAAGCAATTCAATTTTGTAGATTAGTTCTATAAATTAAAACTCACCAGCCAGTGGAAAGTGAGTTTTTTCCAGTGACAATCATTAAGAAATAAATCTTTTTATGTCTGAAGTTCTTTGGGGACTCAAGGTTAAAGGTGCTAACTAATTAGCACTTCTTATCAGTAGAACAGGGAAAGGGTGGGTTCACCTTATTGTCCTTAAGAAGCCCTGCTGGCAGAACTGATAAAGATCAATGGTTGTTTTTTTAAAATCAAACTTATTTAGATCTTGATTTAAATTTTTTAAAGAAATCCATTTTTTGTTTAAATTAAAAAAAATCCATTTTTATTTAAATCATGATTTAAACCAAATCCACCCTGTTTACTTGGCTTGAAAATCTGATCTGGGGTGCAAACTCTCTGGAGGACAGCTTGAAGACACAGAGAGCTGCCGATGTAAGACAGAAAAGGCAGGCCCTTTTGAATGAACATTCATTTCTTTACAGCATATTTAAGTTTTCAGCACATTTTAATTCTTAAAGTCTAACAGAAAGTAAAGTTATATTTCTGAGAATGATGAAACCAGGGTGACAATCAATTCCCAAAGATATTCTACAAGGTAGGCCCCTGTACTATTTTAGACATGAGGCTAAATTCCTCACCAAAACTTTTGAGGTTTAATATATGAATGCATGCACACAGAAATATTCTCAAGATTTTAGAAACCTCTAAGTGTTCATAATCACCAAGCTGATCGTAGACAGAAGCAAAGGGCAAGTCGATAGATTATATATTTACCCTTCGCTATTTATTTATTAGATTTTTATACCGCTCATTTAGCAAAACAGCTACTCTGGGCAGTTTTGAGCAGTATAAGTAGACAAATATATTATAAAATCACCCAACTACAAACAAATGTTATAAATAACTATAATTACTAGGCAGCAGTGCAAGCAGCAGTAAATAACTATAATTACTAGGCAGCAGTGCAAGCAGCAGTAAATTGACAATAAGAAATTCTAATTATTATTCTTATTCTTTCTTCTTTTTCTTTCCTCCTCTCTCTCATTAACTGAGGATCTTTCCAAATGCTGCTCTAAAAAGGTCCATTTTAGGAGCTTCTTAAAGGTCTGAAGGATGCATTTCCTGTGGGAGGACATTTGAAAGAGATGGTGCCATTGCAAACAAGGTCCTATTCCTTGGTGATGTCTTATGGGCTTTCTCTTGGTGTTGACATCCACAGATGTGAGGCATAAGTGGACAGAGTAAGATAGGCTGCAGAACTTGGAAGATATTCTGACAGGCAGTGAAGTCCCAAACCATTTAGAATGTTATATGTTAGTATCAAAACTTTGAACCTTGCATGGAAGCAGAGCAGTAACCACTGCAGGTGGACCGGAATTGGGGTGATATGATTGGATTTTATCACCCCAGCAATCAAGCCTGGCCACCACATTCTGCATCTCCTGAAGCTTCCATAGCAGCTCCAAGGGAAGCCCCACATTACAGTAGTCCATTCTTGAGAATGTGCACAGACCAATGCTGTTAGGTACCTGTCATCCAGCTATAGTTACAGTTGGACAATTTGCCGATGCTGAAAGAAGACAAAACAGAGACATGTTGTTCCATGGTCAATGCCAGATCCAAAATTACACCCAAACTGCATAGCAGGGTGAATCCATCCAATTTAGGATTGATTTCCCCAAAACAGAGTTTGCCAATTTTACTTTTCTGATGTATAACCCTCAAAATCTCAGAAGCATTCCCTAGGTCTATGCTAGGTGGAGGACACTGGAAGATGTAGTCCAAAATGGTTTGTCAAGCTCTTCTTAAATACAGAATCAACTAATTAAACTCATTAGGCTAAATGTTGTTAAAGTGATTAAACTGGTTGTACTAATGCTAATCCTTCTTCCTTATATAAATGAACTATATAATTCTGTTTTATTAAATCAATTTATATACCAATTGCCACATTGGGCACAAAAGGAAAAGCAAAGCAAATATTAAAATACTAACTATTAAACAGCCATAAACTAAAGCATTTAAAATATATCCTGAAAGCGTTTTGTTGTTAGCTTGTTCATAACTATCCAGAAAAGACAAGCATTAACAGACTGTCTATTACACTGGACGCTCAACCTACAGAATTAATCTGTACAATATTGGAACGGTGTCTGTAGGTCGAAAAGTCCGTAGGTCGAATATGCATTTCCTATAGGAATGTATTGAAAACCATTTAATTCGTAACCAGCCCAAGAACCGCCACACATATATACTCAAAAAAATGAAAATAAGGCACATGAAAAGACGTTACATTTCTGAAGCCTTCCAGGGGTCCCCTGCCGCCACCATTGCCGCTGCCTGAGACTTCCGCGGGCTTCTCCGCCGCTGCCAGAGGCCTCTCGGAGGTACCCCCCAATGCAGGCTTTCCCAGGGTGGACCGGGCCTACCAGGGGAGGGATTCCTTCAGTAGGCCTGGTCTACTCCCCAGGCTTTCCCCAGGCTTCAGAGACTCGATCAGCGGTGAGGGGGACCTCCACAGGCCTTCCCCACTGCCATGGGAGGCCTCTCGGAGGTCCCCCGCCCCCGCTGACGCAGGCTTCCCAGGGCGGACCGGGCCTACCAGGGGAGGGCTTCCCCCGGTAGGCCTGGTCTACTGCCCGTGAAGCCTGGTACACTGGGCCTACCGGGGAGGGCTTCCCCCGGTAGGCCCAGTCCACCCTGAGAAGCCTGTGTCGGCGGGGGACCTCTGAGAGGCCTCCCATGGCAGCAGGGAAGGCCTCGAAAGGTCCTCCTCATCGCTGATCAAGCCTCTGAAGCACGATGGGCAGCGAGGGGTACCTCCGCAAGGCCTTCCCCAGTGCCATGGGAGGCCTCTCGGAGGTCCCCGCCGCGGCCTATCGTGCTTCGGAGAAGCCCTGGAAGGCATCTGGAAGGCATCTGGAGGCACGATCGGCGGCCTACGCACTGGAAGGGGGAGGCGGGGAAAGTGTCAAATTCGAATTTGGCGCTTTCCCCGCCTTCCCCTTCCGGTCCGTAGGTCGATTCTCCGGCCGCAAGTTGACTGGAAATCTTGCGGCCGGATAAGTCCGTACGTCGAAAAGTACGCACGTCGAGCTGTACATACATCGAGGGTCCACTGTATATTGAATACTACAGTTAGAAAACACTGTGAATTATCTATCTATATCTTATCAGATATGTAGCTGGTTTGTTCCAGGGTGGGTTTGATTTAAATCAAATCAATTTAAATCATGATTTAAATTTTAAACATGGATTTTTAATTATTTAAATTTTAAAAATCAATTTTTGCTTTAAATCATGATTGACTTGAATCATGATTTAAATCAATTTTTTTAAAAAAATCATTGATTTTTATCTACTCTGATTTGTTCACATACTAATTACTACGTTATTTCTCTGGATTACAAGTCAGTTGAAGCAAACTGAGCACACAGTAGCTAATTTATAATATCAGTTATGTTAATTTTCAATATTTACAATTTTATTTCACAGAGAAGTGTCATATGGACAATAGTCTACTGAACAACTTCTGCTGAACGGAAAATCAAAGTTCCACTATCAGAGCAACACAGAACTGAGCTGCTTGCGCCAGTACACGAGCAATGATAACAAAGAATATAGGTGTTTCAGGTATGCAGATGCAACGCTTGTGCAAATGCCACAATCCTGCTTTACTACACTGCGGGACATCTTGCTCAGCAGCAGCTCAATAGGATACCAGCAATAGGGTCTTAACAGCTTGGTCCTTAATCAAGCATTTGTCCTTCCCCTTTCCAAAGCTTCATATTCTCCCAATCTAGTTCAAAGTGCCACATTTAAGAAACTCTAGCTCTGCCCTTTGCTTGCATACATAGGCTCCAAGGAAAGCTATGCTGGTGAGCACAATAACTAGCTCAAAGTCCCTAATCTGAATTTCACATCTGCTAACACATTGATCAGACAGGTTGAGGCATGTCACACTCTCAGCCTCACTGTCACTTCTTCCCCATGTTCAATATGCAGATAATATAGGATGCAGGACCAAAAGACAGATTGGGTTTCTAATGGTAGAGCAACTTTTTGTAGACATGCAAGCACTTTTAGCTACTCTACTGAAATAACAACAAAAGTAAATTCCTCCTCCTCCTCCCTATATCTGACTACTAAAATAAGGCAAACTCGGAGCAGAGTTAGGAGGAAGTGATTTGTAAGGGAAAGGGGTTGAGGTCCATTCTAATACTGGAAACATTCTCTGCCTCAGCCATGTGCTCACAGACATCCTTTTCCTTCACTTTGCTAGGCACCTCCCTGGACAAACCACTATTCTGCACCAGATTTCAGTGGTTGGAAGTTAAAGTACTAGTGAAAGAAAAAGCAGAAACTGAGGGTCTACCAAATCCTATGGTTGATGTCAGGACTGCGAAATTGAAAAATGTAAAGGATTTGAACACAGAGAGACTCCATATACGTGCACAGGCTGCTGCACTAAATACCACCTGATGCAGAGGACCAAAAACCAACCTCTTTGCCCCTCCACTCTTCTCAGGAAGCAAAAGCAAGTGGCAGCAGTAATAAGAAATCAGAGCGTGTCACTCTTTCTTCTAAAGAGCTACATCTTGTGAGTGGAGCCCTTATGTCTGAATAAACTGCACACCTCTAAGCTGTATTAAGGGAAAAAATCATAAATTAAACCCCATGGCCACTGCCATTTTTGCAGGTGTAACTACAGAGGGAGCACAGACATTTCCGCTCAGTCAACTTCTACCACTACAATTACCATGAGTGTGTGCCTGGACCACACTGTGTTAACAGGTAGAACAAAAAATGCTGCTCTGTATCCAATAATGGTTTTCACCACTTCATTTGCATAAGTCATAAACAGTCTAGCCTTCTTCCCCCTCTGCATCCCAAATTCTAAGCAACAGTTACAGCAAGAGAGCTAATTAAATTAAATCAGCAACTTGGAAATATAAAAGGCTATCCGAGAGTAGATGGACCAAGCTTGTTTTCTGTGGCTGCAGAAGAGAGGACCGAAACTAATGGATTCAAATTACAAGAAAGAAAATTACAACTACACATTAGGAAGAACTTGCTGACTATCTTGGAAGGGAGCAGATGCCCCTTCATTGCAGGTTTTTAAAAAGAGACTGAATCGTCATCTGTGAGGGATGCTTTAGCTGTGGATTTTCTACATCAGCAAACAGTTGATGACTCTTAGGATATCTTCCAGATTCACATGTCTACGGTTCTAATAAAGCTGTCAAGCAAAGAGAGACGGTGGTCCCAGGATGTAAAAATGGGTATCAATGCTTTTTTCAAAGATAAGCCCAACGCGTTCCGGCTATTTTACTTTTAGCCTTCTTCAGGCGCGCTGATGTTGTGCTTATGCAGAATCTGTCTCTAAGGATATTTTTGTCACTCCAAGAAGGAGTGAGAGATTGTCCACAAAAATATCCTTAAAGACAGATTCTACATAAGCATAACATCAGTGCCCCTGAAGAAAGCTAAAAGTGCAATAGCCAAAATGCCTTGGGCTTATGTTTGAATAAAGTATTGATACCCATTTTTACATCCTGGGACCACTGTCTCTCTTTGCTTGACAGTCTAAGAGTCTAATAAAGCTCAGGCACCTCCCATCAGCTACAGAAACCAATAGGAGTGGCCCAAATAGAATTCCCCTTTCATGATAGAACAGGGTAAATAAAATGAAGCAAACACTGCCTTGAAACATAGGCCAAAATCTTCTTGTGCAAGGTTATGCCCATGCAAGATGGTGACATCATCATCTGCAGACTTTTATCACTCATTAACGGTTTCCTATTCTATACATACACACAGAGGTTCTGAATGCATGGTTCAAGGTGTGCAATAGCCTTCTGGATTTTCCTTTGCTTGTTCTATAGAATGCTGATTAAGTGGTTCAGTCTTTTTTTGTGAAGATATTGTTGCATAAGCTATTGCTATAGTCAGTGGGGCATGTGGTCTGTAAAGAGTTTTTGACTGTACAGTGGTGCCTCGCAAGACGAGCGCTTCGTTTTACGACGAAATCGCATAACAATCGTTTCCGATTGCAAAAGTGATCGCAAAACGATGTTTCCTATGGGTTTTTTTCGCTTTGCGATGATCGATTCCCTGCTTCGCTAACCGCTTCTTCGCAAAACGATGATTTTAAAACAGCTGATTGGCTGTTTCAAAATGGCCACCGGATAAACAAAATGGCTCCCCGCTGTTTTCTGGTACGGATTCTTCGCAAGACAGGCAGCGAAAACGGCTGCCCTATGGAGGATGTTCGCTGGCCGGTGAGTTTTGACCCCACTGGAACGCATTGAAGGGGTTTCAATGTGTTTGAATGGGTTTTTTTCGCTTTACGATGTTTTCTCTTAACGGTGATTTTCCTGGAACGGATTATCGTCGTTAAGCGAGGCACCACTGTATGTAACTGTTTCTGATGTTCCTAGGGTCTAGACCAGAGATGGAGAACTTATGGCACACGTGCCACAGCTGGCACGCAGAGCCCTTTCTGTGGGCACACAAGCCATGTCGCCAGATCGCTACCCCCCCCCACAGCCAAACCTCAGGAGGCGGCTGCAGCCGTGGTGCTGGCGCTTTGACAGGTAGTGGGCCAGGATCCGGAGCAGCTGGCACTGTCAGTGGATCCAGAGTGGGGTCTTGAGGCACCTCCATGCCCGGGATTCTCCCTATTGCCGCCACTTCCGGTTCTGCACACCTCTGATAGGCACCCTGCTGCACTTTTGCAGGTAGCAAAGATTCCGTGCAACTTGCAAGGGTGTCTGCAGGAGCAGATCTCTACAAAGGCTGCAAAGAAAGGGATGGCATGTAGGTTAGTAGGCTGCTGTATCTCCTGCCATTTGACACCTCCCCAGTGCCATAATCCAGGCTAGGGGGTTCTAACCAAATTATGGGACTGGGAGTTCTAGTCTCAAAAAACTCCCTCCCCTAGTACGGCATTCACTGCCTAGAAAACCCTGGAAAGAGTCACCATAAGTCAGAATAAAAATCTAATAAATAAAAAATAAGTAAGAATTGATTTGACAGCATGCAATTATTATGCTGTCTGACTTAAGGAATCAGCCACAAGGGTGCTGTTTCAAATTAAATCTCTGATATCCACTCACTCAAGATACTGCAAACCTTATCTGGACTTTATATACACATCATAGTGACGTGGACATGCTCACTGGCTTTGCTGAATTCTCAGTTTAATGACATACAGAACAGATGCCAGATGGCAGGTTTGTGACAGTGCTAGTTGATAACAAATGCTCCTTTTCAGATTGAAAGCATAACTCATATTGTCAATATGTGGAATAACCAGGAGATGGCAAGCTGCAATTTCCCCATTCAATTTATGATAGAGCAACATATTCAAATGAATGATCTTACTAACAATTCCTATTTTTATCACTGCTTGCTATACTTTTCCAAAATGAAGCCAAACACAAGAGACCATGTTGCTAGTTTCAAAGACATCATTTTAATCCAGCAGTTCTGGGGACAGTACCAATACTTTTGTGAATTCAATGTAGCATCCCATGACTATCAATTAAATACTGAGGGCAAACAAGTCATGTCACTCGCATGCTTCTCAACATTTTAACAAAGGAAAAAGAATTCCATCTGTTTCATAATTGAACATGAAAATACATTATAAACTAGTTATCAGATGAATTGGGATCTGGGAAAACAGCCCAAATTAAGTCCAAAACCTATTTTCCTTAAATGAGTAAAACATATTTTCATGTCTTTAACATACATAATTGCATGTATTACTTGACAATATTAGAATCTTCCAAATGTCACACTTCTACACTTGGGAAAAGAGTGAGTTCCAGCTCTTAAGACAATCTTTGCATTACGTAGACAAAGCCAATGGCTCAAATCCTGTTCAGATGTTATCAGTCTTACACAGCACAAATAATGGAATAGGATTTCAATCACTGATAGGTGAATTAAAGAACAGATACAAAATTAGTATGTAGTAGCTCAGATTATACACACAGTGTGACAGTGAAAATCAGTACTGGTGAAGTAGTAACATCTATTATACTTAAATCTTCAAGAATAACAGTGCCCTATACATGTTCCATGCTGACATCCCTTTATACAAATACTCATGGAATACTTAGAAAGATAGGAAAAACAGCAGCTGGGAGATCTTCAAATTAAGAAGCAGAAAAATTCATTTCAATTTCATTTTGGGAAACAAATGTTTGTCTTATGAGAGAAAAACTTTTCAAGACAAGTGAGAAAATTGCATGAAAATGTTACACTAATACTCCCTTACCAACAAATACTGGAAACCAGATAACAGTCAGGGAGACGGCTGCAAAACATACACATGCACATGTTTTTTTAGATTCCAAGGAACCGCACAGTCCTTGATGTAAGTCACAGGGCACATGTCAGGAAACACAAGACCTGGCATTCCTTACTGTATACCTTCTTCCAGACAATGGTGCTGGTCACTACAACAATGGCAATGATTTACGTCACCATCTATGGGGGGGAGGGGTTGCACACAGTTGTGTAGTCAAGTTCCATAGCTGCAACTACCATCTTCATTTCCTATTCCCAGAATGCCTCTGAGGCCCATACTGGGTTGAGACAGGAACTCTGCAAAATGAAGATGGTAAGCATGACTATGGAGCCTTGCCCCACAATGGCATGTCCGACTTACAATAAGCAAAATAAGCCACTTTGGGAGAGGGAAAATGGACCAGGCACGAGCTCCTTTGCTCATTATACCTGTCTTCCATCACCCTTGCAGGTAGTGGTTCAGCAGGACTCACCACATCATGCTCCCCCACTTTCTTGTTTTGTCAAGGGACAACTCTGCCTTCTCTTACACTAGACCATGTAGGAAATGCCTACTGGAAAGCCTGGTCCTGCTGAGAGCATCTTGCCTGTCCATGAGATATAGCAACACCACTTCTTCTCTAGATTACGTTATAACCGATCAGCCCTGCCCAGTCTATAGTCACATGGACAGAATGCAGGACATGAAAAGAACATAAGTAGTGTTTGAATAGGTTCAGTTTATGGAACCTGTCTGAGCTTGGCCAAGATCTTTCAAGAATCATAGAGTTTCTCTGCTTCCAAGACTTAATATCTTTGAAAGTGAACCTGCTCAGAGAACAAAGAGTTCCCAAAAGCTGTTTTATAAAACAGTCAAGGATGAACACTTGCTTCGCCCACTAAGAAACTGGTCAACAATGAAATTATGAAAGAGCAGTCAAGAGCACATTTTAACAACAAAAGCTAAATAAAGCTAGAACAAAACCCTACTTTCATTCAGTTCTATTAAAACTGGCACTCACTGGGTCTTCTAATTGCCTCCAAATATGAAAAGTCAGAATAAAAGCTGGGTTAGACATGAAAGTTCAAATTTGTGTTTTAGAGTCTCAAAATACTTATGGTCATGCAAATGCAGCATGAATCTTTTCAAGCTTCCACATCTCAGCTATTAAGCCACCAAAGAAAAGAAAGAAGCAAGCCAACAGCTCTAGAGCAGTGGTTCTTAACCTTTGTTACTCGGATGCTTTTGAACTGCAACTCCCAGAAACCCCGGTCAGGACAGCTGCTGGTGAAGGCTTCTGGGAGTTGCAGTCCAAAACTCCTGAGTAACCCAAGGTTAAGAACCAGTGCTCTAGAGAACCACAGGAGTGGATGCACACTAGTACTGAAAGACTTTACCTGCAGATTTATTCTAGGGGCCACATTTTTAACATAAGAGGCTGGTTTTGCCTGAATTGACCTACATGTGCAATAAATGGCTCATGTGGCAGCATTTTCAGATATACCATCAAAAGAGAGGAACTGCACCAATTCACAATGGTGAAAACTAAAATCACTAACAATAAACATCTTGTAAAACTTTGCAGATTATTATTCTCTTCATGATGTCTGTAAATTGTCTTGAAAAATGAGTATATATTGAAATAAATTCTACCTTTTTTCTAGCATAGGAAAGAGAATTGTTGGAAAGCTAAGGGGAAAATAATAAGCAGAGTTTAGACAACTTGGAAAGGGCCTGCCAAATGTTCTTTTTTTCCAGGGAGTTATAATTGGAAAAGACATCTAAGAGCTGTCCAAATATTCAGGGTTGGGTACCTATATATTAGTGTCTGGGACATCAACACCTTTCCATTGCTTACACTGTTTGCCATACTACTGAATACATAACAAGAACAGAAAGACATCCAAGAATTATGTCTGCTTCCCTATAGTTCCTCTTTCCCTTCCTTCCGGCTGAGAATCCATTATACAGTACAGTACTAGGAGTGTCTGGCTGTGACCCTTGAGACCTTAGAGTTTCAACTCCCATTAGTCCCAGTCAACACAGCCAGTAATAAGGAATGATGGCCGTTCCAATCAAATTGCATTTAATAGCTCACCCCCTGCAGTATTACTACTGAGCAATTGTTTACATTTAGTAAAAACCATCCTGTAAGCTCAGGACACCTTACATATCTTTTCGGCAAAGATATATATTAGAAGTAGCAGCATATGGCCTATACACATCAGTTTGATCTGGTTTCAGGCTCCATTTTTACACTGAAACTGCTGCAGGTAAACTCATGGTATCCTTTTTGAAACTCGAAGAGTTTCTCTTTAGCTGGGAGAGGGAAGGCTGTAAACTTGGTGTACCTTGTACCTGTTGAGGTTTTTGCAAGCTTGCATGTTGCCTTTAGTAGGTTTGGCTGGGAGGGATCTTTTTGGGATGGGTTAACTATCAATCTACTCAGCACTAATCAATCATTGTTTCCCTGCCTCTGAATTAAAAGGGACCCTCTGCTCGGTGCTCTTTCCCTCTCTTGAAAGCATTCACATTTTACAGTCTGGTGTTTGAGCTGTTCACAACTGTAAGTAAAGAAAATAGGTTTTTTTCTCATTCTAATGTCTCAAAGTTATTGAGACGGTAAATGCCAGTTAATGAGAAAAGGAGAAGACTACTTTGGGGGGATTTGAGGCTATCCTGTTCTGTGAATCTCTACACTACTTCTGCACAGCTAGAGGAATTTAACAAAAATTTCAAACTTCTGCAACAGTACCAAGCAATAAAGTGGTTTACTAGGGGAGACAGCCAATAGTCAGAACGTATTTTGGAACCCCAAATCACATCAGTAACCAGCATCCATGCTGGAATGACTGTCCATCCAGTCATCATGACCTTGAATCATTGGCTTTCACAGTGAAGGGTGAGAAAACCACTCCCCTATAATGTTATACTATATGTTGATGTTACTAATAGTTCTGCCTCATGAACACTGCCTCTGACATTAGAAGTGGAGCTAAAAGAATGCATTAACTCCCTTGTACGTTAACCTTATTTCGATACTACTGAGCATACAGTCCTTTTGGATGGCAGGGTAAATTAAGTATATAATTTTTTTGTTGATTCTACTCTACCAAAAACTGTATTAATATTATTTTCAAAAATATTGCACTTTTAGCATCTAATAAAATGCCTACATACAACAATAGATGTTGGGCTATTGTATTGCCAAAGTGGTTGGCAGATCAACTAGTTGAGAAACAGAGCTTAATTTTAAAGGAAAGGAAAACTGTAACTGCCTACATGGCAGACCAAGCTTCATGAAACTTAAATGAGACTAAGAAAAACAACTGATTCCTGAAGCCTCTACATGTGTAAAATGGGTAACATATTCCTGAGAAGACCAAGTTGCTCTTGTACATGTTAAGAATATTATCAAGGTAGGTGCTTTTGCTTTAAACAAAGATGGCAGTTTGGATCCCAAATTTGCTTCTATGTACAGAAAAAGAGTTCATGTTTGTGCAATGGGATTTCTCCATATAACAGTATCTACACCTTGCAGCCTCCTGCACACTCTTCCTCATATCATGTTCTAATCTTCTATGAGTAGGGGAGATTCATACAAATGGTGTTCAATCTGCCAAAATCACTCCCCCACAAACAAACAGGTAATCCAGAATCTATTTAATGTAAATTTTCAAAGAGCTCCCTCATGTACCCTTGTCCATCCAGTCAGGGTGAAACAAAAATCCCAAGAAAACCATCTATACACTGTGTGTCCATTCTGAGACAGCAGAGCTATTTATTTGCAGTAACCCTATAACTGAAATTGCAGTAACCCTGCATTGAAACTAATCATTTCCCTTACCCCCTACATAATATCAGAATTGTTCAGAACCTCTAATTTCATTTCACCAATGTAGATCTCAAATATATTAACATGTTACTTTGAAGTAAATTCAACAATATTTAATTATTCTTGCAACTAAAAGTAACATGTCTGAAGGTAATAGGGAATGCGTTATCTCCAATGTGGTAAAATCTGTCTCTGAACTGCACCACTTCAGAAGGCATGAGTGAATGCTGTTATTTACAAAGAATACACAGAAATGAGGTACGGGTATTAAGAGAAGGCTAAGCCAGAACCTTACTCCCTTCCATCTAATTCTTCATGTGGAGATATTTTATATAAGGAGTTTTGCATCACATGAACTACCTACCTGCAGTACAAGAGACTTATCTGCGATTTGGTGACCAAGACCTATAGAGGTACAGTGGACCCTCGATGTATACACGGCTTGATGTGCGTACTTTTCAATGTATGGACTTCTTTGGCCGCAAGATTTCTCGGCCGGAGAATCGACTTACGGACCGGAAAGGGAAGGCCGGGAAAGCGGCAAATTCGAATATGGCACTTTCCCTGCCTCCCCCTTCCAGTCCGTAGGCCGCCAATCATGACTCCGGATGCCTTCCACGGCTTCTCCGCTGCCATAGGAGGCCTCTTAGAGGTCCCACCCCACCGCCAATCGAGGCTCTGAAGCATGGGGAAAAGACTGGGTCTACTGGGGGAAGCCCTCCCCTGGTAGGCCCAGTGCACCCTGGGAAAGCCTGTGTCGGCGGGGGCAGGGGACCTCCAAGAGGCCTCAGGCAGCAGCGGGAAAGCCCGCGGAGACCTCGGGCAGCGGAGATGGCGGCGGCAGGGGGCCCCTGGAAGGCTTCGGAAAGTTAAGGTCTTTTCATGTGGCTTATTTTCATTTTGTATGTGTGTGGGGGATCTTGGAACGGTTACGGATTAAATGGTTTTCAATGCATTCCTATGGGAAATGCATATTCGACCTATGGATTTTTCGACCTACAGTGCACCCTCTACAGTACTTACAGAATTATTCTGTATTGGAATGGTGGCTGCAGGTCGTAAAGACTGTAGGTTGAGTCTCCATTGACCTACAATGCATTGAAAACCAATTAATCCCATAACCAGCCATTTTTGTTCCATTTTTGTTCCATTTTGGTTTTTTTCCTGGTCTGTAAGTAGATTCTTTGGCTGCAAGTCAAACCTAAATTTTGCAGCCAGAGAAGTCGAAAAGTCTGTAAGTCGAGCTGTCTGTAAGTCAAGGGTCCACTGTACAGACATCGTTCCAATACGGATTAATTCCGTAGGTCGAGGGTCCACTGTACTCCATTTCAACTTTAGCTTGCAATGTTTTCAGTTAATTTTACCTGGCCTATTGACAGAAAATGTCCTGACCTTTTATACAGGCCTTCTATCACGTTGATTCTTAGTGCCTGCTATTTTTTAAAAAATGCTGTGGGAATCCACACCTCATTTATAATGGAACAAAATCAACCATTCAGTGCAAGATGAATTCAGTGTTTAGAGACAACACACAGACAACTTCTAAGACATGCCAAAAGCTCTCTATTTCAAAGACCATCCCACCCTAGTCCAAACTGCCTTTGTTATTGTTGCCAGCACTGTGTTTCTAAAGCCTGAGGGAGAGAAGACTGCTTCGTTATAGTTCAGGCTCAAGAGACACATTTAGAGCAGTGTTTACTAGAAATGAAGGATTCAAATTAACATGCAGGCACAAGTCCATGACTGTATCTAGTTGCCTGTTTCTTAAAATGTGGGGTGAGCCTCCCCAAGGAGGAATGAGTAGCAAAAGGAGAGAATAATGTGGATCATTTTTAAGGTGGCTGGATAGGCTCTGCAAGTTAGGTAACTGGCCGTGAAGCTAAAGGATGACAATCCAATTCCCCACGGTTCATCCCAGAAGAGCCAGCCTGTGGTGTCTTAAACAGTCCCAGCCTGCCTCCGGAAGAAGGGAACGGTAAACCACTTCTGTGTATTCTCTATGAAGAAAACTCTGAAAAGGGTCCCAGTAAGTCAAGATTTGACTTGACAGCAGTTATTTATTACCACTTTGAAATGCTTTTTAAAGGCACAAAATCAGGATCACTGGGAAGTGCCTTATACCAGGCCACCCAAACTGTCCTTCTTGTCTAGAAGCAAATACAGAAATAGGCCACTGACTGGCAGCAGCTCTCCAGAGTCTTAAGACAGCTCTTTCATGTCACTTGTTACCTTGTCCTTTTAACTAGAGCTATTGTTGAACTGAATACTGGACCTTCCACAAGCAAAGCATACATTCCATCATGTAAACGTGGTCACTTCCCAATGGTGCCTTCTCCATTCTCACTAAAACACAGAACTTTCATTAGAACTGTCAGCACAATTTAAACTAGATATGAGTAAATGTCTTCCTACGCATCTCCACACTCCTCCCAAATGCCCAGGTTTAGCACCAGTTATTATTTCAAAATCTGCACACACTACCTTGCTTAAGCCATTTCACTGCAGAAAAATAAAAATAAGAAGGCTGCATCCCAACTCCTCCTGGAGGGGAGGCTAGAACTCCTTTGGTTTGCTGAAACACTGGGGGTAAATTTACTCTTTGGACCACAAGTTGCTGGCCAGTGAGATGTAACTTTTCTAGTAAGCCATACGAAGACAAGAGAAAGAACTGCAAACACCATACACAAAGTCATCTTTGCATTCCAGACACTTGTTTCAGATCAGATCAGAATGTCAGGTGAGTTACACAAGGGTGAAGCAACTCGTCCTTCTGTCCAATCCTTCTTAGTCTAGAGTTCTTTCGAATCTCTAGGAACAGCATTGCCTTTTAAATATTTCATGACAGGGGATACGCAAATAGCAGATAGGCATGAGGCTCCACAATCCCATCTCACTGACCATTCCCTTGAATACCCATTAAGCATCAATAGAGCAACCATCTGTTTAGCTCTGCAGCTAAAGTCACGTTAGAAGTGGACATGCCAAACTGTTACTCGGAATTGTTAATATAGCTAACCCTTGCTGAAATAGCATACATAAGGAACAGGGAGCATGTTACCCTTTAGATATTAATGAACTATAATTTCCATCCTACCTGGCCACTGTTTTCATTGGTTAAGACTGATGGGAACTGAAGCTCAACAACAGTACCTACCCCTGCAATCGAATTTTCTACATTCTTCTTTCCTGATTCTCTAATGTATAGTTTTTCCTCAAAGAGAACTGCTTGGTTATTTTCAACATATCATGCCATACAGAGAGATTCCACCAACAACAATCCTATACAGTACTAGTTTCCTTGAATCCTCAAACTACTCGACAGATGTTACCTAATTAATTTGCAACATATATTCTCTAACCAGTCTAGGTGTGCATTATCTACAGCAGTGGTCTCCAACACTGGGCCTCCAGATGTTCTTAGACTCCAACTCCCAGAAGTCTTCAGCATCACCTCTGCTGGCCAGGATTTCTGGAAGCTGAAGTCCAAGAACATCTGGAGGCCCAAGGTTGGGGACCACTGATCTACAGAATACAACAGGCATGGGCCATTATTACCTATGTGAAACCCATTGGGGACTTGACTGAGCAGTGGCTTGCGTGAGGCCATCAAATAATTAAATACCTGGTAGGATCAGAACCACAAACTTCCTAGTTCACTCACATAGCCATCGATCCAAAGGGTTCTGTCACTAACTTCAAAGAAACTGCTCCAAAGTGATTAACTTGGCAAGCACAACTTTGGAGCCTATACTTCCTTCCTTTGCTGTCAACATGATTATGGTTGCAGACTTTCTCCAATAAACTGACTGTTAGAAAGAAGCACAAGACACATTTCTGAAGATCAGTGAATTTCTGTGCTCCAGATTTTCCAACTTGTGTTTTTTTAAGCATAAAAACCTATTGGTCAGCAAGTTACTTAGGAAATTTAAATTTCCAGAATGTACTTCTCCAATTCTTAGGGAAAGTGTTACTCATTATTTCTCCAGCTTCACTACCAACAAAGCCTTTATGATTCTCAAGAGACATGAACCGCAAAGAGAAACAATCTCGTTAAACTTTTGTGAACATATTTTAACTGTTTCCCCAGTGTTCTTGATTAATAGAACCACTGACTGTTAGTGTGATAGCTCATTTCATGACAAAATTTCCCTCAAAAATGGAAAAAGCCTTTGAGCAAAATTGCCTACAGCTTTGAGAGATATGCTCAGATTTATATAATCTGTGAAGCTACAAAAATCAACACAGAATCAAAAGATTAGACTACTGAATCATTCTAATTAACCGTCTATTACTCTCCATGTATAATCTTCAGTAACCATCCTCTTTCAAATTTGGATCTACAGTGGTACCTCGATTTACGAACTTAATCTGTTTTGGAACGGCATTCGTACATCGAAAAGTTCGTAAGTCGAAATACCGTTTTCCATTGAAATGCATGGGAATGGAATTAATCCGTTCCAGCATTTTAAAAAATTACCTTAGGAGGTCTCAAAGGGCTTTCCTCCCAACATCGGAGGAAGCCCTTTGAGAGCTCCGAAGGCAAAAAGGCAGGAAGAAAGGGTGGAAAATTCAAATTTCCAGCCCTTTCTCCCTGCCTTTTTGCCTTCAGAGCTCTCAAAGGGCTTCCTCTAATATTGGGAGGAAAGCCCTTTGAGACCTCCGAAGGTGACGAACGGCTCCGTTCGCAAAAAATGGCATTGACTTGTGAATGGAGCCTCCGCCTCGTTCGCAGGTTGAGGCTCCGTTCGCAAGTCGATGTCAATTTTTGTGAACAGAGCCATTCGTAAATTAAAAAGTTCGTATGTAGGGACATTCGTAAGTCGAGGGTTGACTGTATATCTTATACATGTCACAAATAAAAATGGTGGGGGACAAAAATTATGATTAGAAACTCTGAAGTGTCATTTATCACAACACTGGGATATCTGAAAGACTAACATTTCTGTGACATAAACTTCTGTATTTTAAAGCAGATAATTAAGTTCAAAGAAAGGTCAGGCCATGTTGATCTATAGAAGACAAAAGCCAAAATCTATAGACGTTAATAACTTTATTAGGAACAACTGCAAATGCACCAAAAAAATCAAGTTTTTTAAAATCAAGTTTTTGAGTTCTAAAGAACTCTTTTGTTAGGCCGAATGGTAAAAAAAACTGGGGAAGGAGAAAGGCACTGAACTCCACATACATGGCATGATATTTTAAGCCACAAAGAACTACTGTACAGTAAAAAAAACCCAGGTTACAAAAATGGGGCTTTATGAGTCACCCACACAGAAGCATGCTGCTATTGCATTTATCTGCAGAGAGTGGAAATCTCCATACTGCCTCCTTCCCCATGGCTTTGGTATAGGTTAGAGGTCATGTAATATCTACTTGCTTAACAGGCTCACTACCAATTGTCTTAGTTGGGAATTTGTTTAAAAGCAGTATTCCCTGGCTTGAAGTAGTTGGCCATGCATTTGGATTTCCATACCTACTTTTAAATTTCCTCCTCCATTTTTAACCACGTAGCGGAGTGGTTGCCAGCCTTCAATAACCCAGCTGTGCTTGGACCGCAATTTCCCAGAAGCCTTTACCACCAGCTGTGCTGCCCACTGGTTGCCCAAGGTTGGGAACCAATGACTTTGTCCAATGCAGACACATATTTTGAAAACTTCATTTTGCATGTGTGCTTACAGTTTACTGCCCATCTATGAATTCTTGAATTCTGATTTTCTTTAATATCTGATTAAATGAGCTCCAGCTTAAAAAATACATTTATTTCATCAGTCTTTTAGGTGCCACAACACCCTTGCTTGGTTTTACTACAACAAACTAAAACAAATTACTCTGCAACTCATTTTATAAAGCTCTGGAAATAACTATACAATGTACACAAACAAAACAGCTTTTCAGTCCACATGAAATGATTCACATGTAACAGCTATGTGGTTCAATATATTACAAATTACCGCTCATCACAGGGTGTTAATCCTGTCCCTCAAATTCCACCTTTCTCATACAAATTCTATTATTCATAGATAAGGGTGAGAGAGACCCTATTCTCTCTAGCTCTTCCAGTTTCTGTTCATCCACATTCTGCTGGGTCCTGAGATTTGGCCTGGAAAAGCTCAATAAACAGTATGTACATATCAATCTCAGAAAGAAAAATATTGATGCTAAAAAGGCTAAATATTTTTCTCCAGACTGAAGCACAGATTTTGTAAAACAGCCTAGACCTGATCCGCTGCAAGCACAGATGGGGTTGCATCAAGATGTTCTGCATTATGTTCACTTCAAAACTGAAATATGCTTATACAGTACTGGAATCAGATTGCCAGAAGAGCTTTTCTGGCTTTAATATTAGATACCAATATTTTTTAAGCCCAAGCATATATAGACTGCTTATAGGCAGGGCCATTTCCTATATTATTTCTTTTTTTCAAAGCTTTTAGTTTTGGACTACACTAAACAGCAGTTAATTTATAAAAACACACAAATTGTCAGATAACCCAATCCCAGAAAAGGTCAACATATTGATTGAATAATGGTTAAATACTTAAAAGCAGCAGCAGATAACAGATAAAGCCCGGTGAGTACCTAATCCTACAAAGGATTTTGGAGTTCTCCATAAGCTTCCCTGTGACATACACTGAAAGACCATCCAGGGCAGAAGTATTTCAGCTGAGCAATGGTACTTCCCAACACAACAGCATCCTTCAATCTGTGCCCAGGAACAACACAGTTCAGGTTAAGAATACCATGTCAAACACCGCATGCTACTTTTAGCATGGGCAACGCTTCCCTGTATGTATGCAGCTGTTCTTTACGCAACACCTACACAATAGAGTGTTCTATTCTGCCAGGTACTAATCGCTCTGTAAAATGGAAAGATACCACTGTAAAAGCAGCTAAGACACACTGTTGTTTCGTGCAAGGTCTTTTCCTGATTATGGGCCAACCAACACAAAGGAAGTATGCAATGTACCACTGGTATGATATTCCTGCCTGGTAACAAAATGAAAACATTCTTGCCTCTCTCAGCTGCTTGGCCTGTGCAGTGCTTGGCAATAACACATCCATGTTAAATTTATTACGTCTCCTGGTCAAATGGTTAGTAACATTAATGTTTTGGTTGCTAAAGATTTTTACTTATCAGTACATTCACAGAGAACACACATTTGCATGCTTCTCCCCCTACAGAAAAAAAGTACCCACAAATCTCAAAGAATCTTTAAATTCTATAATTACCTGTCCCCATATTTGTAACTCAGGTGTTTGTAGATGAAAACACCCAGAAGCCCTCTGGTCAGGCTATCTTGTAATTACAGGCCAAGAATATGTGGGGCCCTCTATTTGAGGTGCTCTGTATAGAGCCAGTGCTTTTTTCACCACTTTCACATAGACATATTCAGCGTAACACCATAGAAACTATAGCAGAAAGTCGACTGAGTGACTGTAAAGAAAAAACTCATGAACATTTCAGTCACAGCAACCAATTTCCTACACATCCATCCATTCCATGGGACATTCAAACAACTACAAACTAGTGACTAACAGTCTCCCATGGATAACTTAGTTTGAGAAATGTTTTTAGCAGTTTGGATGTGAAGCAAACCCAGCCTCATGTGGAAAACTTTTTTGAAGTTTTTGGAACTTGGATCATTTACATTGCCCCTTCCCTAAGAACAGCCACCATTGTACAATAGCAAATAATGTCTTACCTGTAGTAAATTTCTTTTGTCATGAGTAAAATAAAAATTAACAGAACTTAGAACTGTTAACTGTATTTAAACCTTCTCTTTTTTACTTCAAATCATAAAGTAAATGCATGAGATACAGATATGTTTTACTTAGCAGACACCAGTGTTGAAAGTAAAATCTATAATACCAATAAGGATTTGCGTAGGAGAGAGCAAAGCCATGAAAATAATCGAAGCTTGAGTTTTCACCATCCAGAAAGCTGTCCTTTATTCTGCTTTGAATCCAAATTTCTGGAAGCATTTCTCAAATTAAACGGCAGTGGTGGCTGGCTCTGTGATTGTCCCATGTACATAGCAGATAATGGTACAAAATTGGTAATTTTGATTTGCATAGTTACGTAGAAGAGAGAACTGAGGTTTTCTTTTCATTCACAAGACTTTCTGCAGCAGCTTCTACATCTGTTGTCCTTAGGAAGTCTATATGACAGTGGTCAAAGACTCATTCGCTCTATGTCAGCCAGTGTTGGTAACACTGCATGCGTATCTTTGCACATGGGATTTCACCACTTACAACCAACAGCATTCCAAACTTCACAATTCTCAGGCATGTTAGATTCTATCATTCCATTATATTATGGCTTTTGTGGTCTGTTTAAAAGAAACTGCCACATTAAGGAAGGACATTTCAACACAAAAGAAATGGCATTTTGGAAAGGAGTCCATGGAAAATAAGCCATAAGGAGACAACAGCAACCCCATAGTTTTTTTCAGAGAAAATTTTACATACTTCATTAATGGTATTAATTTAAACATTAGTTCTCCACTTTCCAGCGTTTGACACTAACACATGAGATGGCCACTGACTTGCGAGGTGGGGTGGGATTGGGAGCACCAGCCAGCTTTGCAGACACTGGAACAGAATCCCATGGTTCCAAATATTCCCTGTCATCTTTCTCATATCCAAAAAGAACATATGCTGGCAAGGATTCCAAACCACCAGTGTTATATAGGATCTTGGTAATTAAAATATAAGTCAACCCACACACAGCAAAACAAACCTACACACAAATAATTTTTCAATGGAGTTACTGCATGCCAAGGTGAAAAATGTTCCTAAATGGAAGAGATTTGGCCCCACCATAGCTAGGATAATCAAGAGAGGCCTTTCTTCTTGGTCTCACCATCTTCACGGGTGCATTTGGTGAGGACACAGGAGAGGGCCTTCTCTGCTGCTGTTCCTAGCCTCTGGAGCTCCCTCCCACAGGAGGCCAGGCTGGCCCCATCTTTGCTGTCCTTCCACTAGCAAGCAAAGACCTTTCTCTTAAAAGACCACAAGGCAAGCTTTCCCTTAGGGTGCCTGAATGGGTTTTTTAAATGTGTGATAGTGCCTTACTGCTTTGAATTTATTTTTGTTGTTGCTTTTGTTTACTGTCTTTTAGTGTGGTATTGGTTTGATCCTTTTTTGTATTTGTGTATTTACTATTTTTAGCTTTAAATGTTGTCTTTTGATGATGTAAATCAGCTTGATTCCTTTTAAAGGAGAAAGGTGGGGTTAAAAGTATTTTAAATTAATAAATAGAGACTCCTATATGGTTGTAAAGTAGGAAACTCCTTTTTATCTTCACTGTTATCTTTGCTGTGAAAGAAGCAATGAACTTTTTATATGAGATACGGTTGATTTCCTAACATAATTAGGCTATGTAAGCCAATACAGTCAGGTATTACGTGGTCATCTGTTCAGTTCAAAAGCTTAAGTCAGGTTTACAAATATTGTTTTCCAAGAACTAGAACCTATAACTACAGTAAGATTTTCTTAGCAGTTAATCCTTCAGCCCAAAGAACATTAATACAAAAAAAAAATGCAAGAGTTGCAATAATCAGAATGCTAGCAAACACTGGGCTTCAACACTATGAACATTTCTTCAATATTCTACACATCACAAATGGAGTATCTGAGAGTAGTAAATTTTCTCCCTTTCAACTAGTTTAATAATTTCACATTAAAAGAAAAAAAAACACCTGCCGATTAAATGGAAAAAGAAGCAGTATAAAAACCAACAGCATGAAACTTTAACTTTTTTTGTTCAGCATAGTGAAGAGGTATTCGTGTCTCTTATGATGTATTTATGTTTTTCATGGGAAAGGTCTGGATTGAAACCCATGTTATGCCTACTTTATCTGCTGCACAGCATAGGACAAGAAAGAAGTATCTTAGTACAGAGTTTGGAACCGCCAAGTGTAGCAATACAGTGCCAATACAAAATGCCAGTTGATTGACTATTATAGGCAAGCAAAATGTCCACCTTCCAAATACATTATCAAAATTTCCTGTAAGGTAGCCCTGAAAAGTTTTGCTCATTTTATTTGACTTCACCTTAGGCTAAAGATCAAAAAACCTGCTAAAGAATGAAAACTATGAAATATCACCATATTTGCTTGATTCATGTAAAAAGAGTTCAAAAAGATATTAATTTAAAACATAATCCCTTTTTAGAAACCACATTAAAATGTTTGCCATTCAGAAATAGTGTAATTCAAGCACACAACTCCACTAAAGTCACACTCGGTATTAAGCTGCTGTGTAAACTTTCTGTATGTCCAAGGCAGCAATCCTAACCACATTTAATACAGAATAAGCCCCAGAATGTAATTGGATTTACTTACATATGAACATGCATAGATCTGCAATATATTCGTGCACAGCAACAAATACCTAACTATTTAAGAGGCATTACAAAACATTTAGAACATGAATGGCAAGAGCAACATAAATGTAAAATACTAACGAGATTCTAACTACAGTATTAACAAGGAACAGATAATGTAAAAGCCATAGAAGTTCTACTTATCAGATTCCTTGATGTCAAGTATCTGCCCCAATGCAATGAAACAAACATAATTCTAACCAAAAAAAATCTTAAAAGCTCAACAGACTGAGCTGCTGGAAATTCGGAAATATCTATTTAGTCCTATGCAAGACTCTCACTAAAATTTCTATATGAAGAGGAAATATTTTTTCCAGTTCCAAACACAAGACTGTTTTATGAAGTTACACTGAATGAATAACTCATATCACATTCACAGTACTTCTGACCGAGGGCTAGGCATATTACCACGTTAAAAGTTCTGAGCAGGTCACTGAAACCAGCTTTCTTTTCCTTTGCTTTGGAAAAAAGCAAGCAGCCTTGAAGGCTAAGGAAGTGCTCCAGTCTTTTAACGGAAAAAATATCTACATATACCTTATGACATGGAATATGCAAAATGTGCATTTACCCAGAATGCTCCATCCCTAAGGACTTGGTTAAAACATACTAACAACTCAACTACATAACTAAAAGAGTTAAGAGATATATCTAACTGCTAAATGTAAACATTAAAACCACAGTCATGCGGCTGAGTGATTCTGAGAGTTGTAGCCAAAGGGATGATGTCTCCAAATTTCAGTTGAAATGGCTGCTTATCACTGTGTTCTTGCCCCCAGGATCTGGAGATCCCTCCCATGGGAGACCCCATCTTTACTGCCCTTCCACAAACAGGTAAAGGCCTTTCTTGCCAGACAGGCTTCCCCTTATTAAGGGGTTTTAAAACAGGATAGTTTGTTTTGTGGTGTTTTTTTGATGTTTTTACATTTATTTTAATACTGTATCTAGCTAACATTTAATATAATGCTTATTTTTTTAAAAAAAAATTGCTTATATGACTTACTGTTTTTAGCTTTCAAATACTCTGTTTAATATAATCCAACTTGAGTCCTTTTTAAAGAGAAAGGCAGGGCAAAAAATGTTTTAAATAAATAAATAAATCTCCTGTCATCAGAGGCAGCTAAAAAATAAGAGCTTGCAATCTTCCACAAGATGCACAGCTTTAAACTCTAGTATGTGCATGGCTATCTTTAAAAAACAAGTGCTGATTAATCAAGGTTGGACACTCAGCACGATTCAGAGCTACGTGTTCAGAATACTGTGAATCCCAGCTTCATTTTAACTAAATTATTGTCTGCAGAGCAGCCTGAATATGAATTGTCAGTGTGGACTCCTTGTTAATAAGGTTGACCAACTTGATACTGTGGTACTGTACCTCCAGTGAAAAATTCAAATGTTACTGTAGTGATTATAAATTCATTTACCCACTCGGGAGAGGGAACAAATTTGGGCTTAAGAAGAGCTGCTTAATTCAATGAGCAACAGCTGTAGAACTGTTAATTGCATTTAATTGTTAAGCAAAGTAAATGGAGACAAATGGAAAACATATATAGAAAACAAACACTCATAAACATAGTACTTTACCTAAGTTTCTTTTTCTAAAGTGGTTTCTTAAATAAGCTATCCAAAAATAATGGCTTGGATAAAATAGTCTCAAACCCAAACGTATGTACATACGTATGTGCACATGTGTGCGTGTGTGTGAGAGAGAGAGAGAGAAAGAGGGAGAGAAAAAGAGAGAGTGCAGCATAAAGACAATATACTTAGCCACCTAACAAGAGGGACTGATGGGTTTGTCTCAAAACCAACATGAATCCACACAGATGCTGTACTCATGCATCATTTTCAGATGTATGTTATGTCATAGCAAACCAGAATATGAGTAGGCAGAGTGTCAGCCCATGTATCCCTTTAATCTTGCTTTGCCACTTTAGTCGCACAGTTATCTAAAAACTGAATGGGTTTTAAAGGTAACAATTATTTCAAATGCTAGACATACTTCACAAAAAAACTTTTTAAAAGTTTGTAACAGGTAGGTATTAGACCAACTCACTGTACCTACTTTGTCTCTAGCAGATATTTGAAACAGTTCTGCTTTCTGACAATTATGTTCAGGTTTTCATCCCTCCCGAAGATATATATTTTAATTTTACATCATAGCAGCAATAAACTATTTGCTATCATCAGTGCAACCTCACAGTTTAAGCTTGGAATAATGAAGTTTCATGCAAAGTTTACATTCCTCCTCAAAACCATCATCTTGAAGAAGGCTTACAATTAACCAGGAAACAGGAAAGGTGGAACTCAAGAGGTACGACCTAAAGAGAAGGTGGGGGATTGTGACCAGTTCCAGTAGCAAACATAAAATAATGTTTGCTCCTTGTAAAACATTTCCATTAGAGAAAGCTGTATGGGGCAGCTATAAATACAGGAAATATAATCAAAACACATTAATTCATAGAGTAACAATAAGCCAAAAGCAACTTGATGCCACATAATAAAAATCAAATTATGATCATGTAACTTTATCGTAAGCTCTTTCTACCGATAAGCATACAGTACTTGTGTTTCCATACTAGTACTTCTTACCTCTCAAATTTCTTGGATTTATTTGTTTTGTTCGAGGCATTCTCATCCAGTCATAGGCAGTTTCCCAGAAATGGAGAACAGGCCGACGGCAGCTCCATAAACATGCCAATAAGGTCAGTTAATCCATATACTGGGGAAGTGGGGGAAAAGATAAGATTAAATAAGGTCCCAAACAAAAGAAGCATCATGTCAATTTAACAAATTTATCATACGGATGTGGAGTCCTCAAATACATGATACTGGGTCAGGCTTTGTACAAGTTAAGTAGTCACTACTCAATGTTCTCAAACCCAGACAGAACATTAGTGGCATGTTGCATAATTTAAAGACAAATATGCCCCAAATCAATTTGTTTCCAATAGCACAGATGACCTTGGGAAAGTCACCAACTCATGATTAAAAAATGGAATTTGACATTATTTCAAGTTCATTAATTAGCATCCATTCCTTATATACTACTAACCTGAGCAAACTAACACAGTACCCTTGACATGCCCACTGAAATCAGTTATTTTGAACTCCAAACTAAATAACCTAAAGAGCACAACTACAACTAATAATCACTATAACATAAACAGTATTTTGTCTTAGCTGTCCCCTAGTCTGTTGTCCTTAAACCTTGCCAAATATGAACAATTAAAGTGCTTAAGAACACCACTGGATCAAAACACAGATCTATCAAATCAAGCGCTCTTTCCAGCTGCTGCCAACCAGACGCCCCTTACACTAAATATGCTTTTGTGCTTATACTGCTTCCTTATATAAGCAGTATAAGGAAAATAAATGCATCTCTTAAATAATTTAAAACTGTACAGTCCAAACATTTAATTATATGGATATAAAGAACCACCTAGCACAATTCTGTCTGGTAGCTTTTCTCCAGTCTTTGTCACACATCTTGAAACTCTTAATCTGGATCCTTGCAGAGTTCTGTTACTCTAATACCCTGTTTTCCTGAAAATAAGACCTAACCTGAAAATAAGCCCCAGTATGATTTTTCACGATACTCGTAATATAAGCGCTATCCCAAAAATAAGACCCAGTTAAGTGAAATCCTGCCCTCCAACACTGTGCAGCAACGAGAAGATGACATGACCGTATTTGAATAAATGCAGATTGTTGTCCATGAAAAAAAAATAAACATTGTCTGAAAATAAGCCCTAATGCATTTTTGGAGCAAAAGTTAATATAACACCTTGTCTTATTTTCGGGGAAACACAGTATTAAGTTTCAGACTTTCCTAAAAAGCATACAAAAGCCGTGGTTCTTTTTCCCTTCGAGGGCTTCTCTACCTTTAATAGCTAAATGAAGAGAAGAAACCCAACTTGTACCATTTTCCCTATCATAGCACTGTATAAAGAAAGTTACATCTGCAGAACCTTTGCATACAGCAACCCCTATACATTTCTAGAAAGAACAAGGTACAGAAAGAAGAATGAAATTAATCTGCTTTAAAAAACTTTGACCTAGAAAAATTTTCTTCCATGGCAATTTTCTTCTGGCTTAAGCATGCATTGTTTTGAAAGGGAAAAAACACTTGGCCACACACTTTTCCTGCATCAGCATATGTACACCAAAAACAACAACAAACCCCAAAGTGGGATCCAGCAGTGAACCACACGAAATTTGTTTCGTAAGGTCCTAGGTAGGCTCCATTAGTTTCTGGGGACTGTGCAGTAAAATAACAGTAATAGCAACAGTGATAGTAGTGGTAGTAATGAAACAATAAATTAAAGGAGCTATATTTATGGGCAAAAAACAACAACAACAAATTGGAAGAGCTTATCATGGATTCATTAATATTTCCTCCTCTCTTTTTTTAATGACCCAGTACAATAAACAGTCAACATGAACCAACAACTTCTAGGCAAGAACACCAAATAGTGATAACTGATGCCAGAATAGCAGACTCATTCCCACTAACTGTGCAACATGCTTTCAGAAATATGAAAATAATTAGAGGCATAACATAAAACAGACTCCAATCTCTCTTGACTGTTCTTTTTCCCCTTTAGATTAATATATAGAACTTACAGCAACATTTTAAATATCTGTACACTGGTTAAAAGACTGGATTACAGCTCCATAACCCACGGAATAGCCAGCTGGAATGCTCAGTGGGCTGGCCAGCTGGTGGAGCGTTCAATTCCTCATTATGATAAACTGAGGACTGGCAAAAAAGAGAAAAGGAAAAAACTAGAGAAGCTGAGGCAACTTTCTCTCCTGAAACAACTGTTAGGAGTGAAGGTGGTGGTGTGGTTCCTGCCTCTTCCTTACTCTACAGAGAGAAAAAGATTAAATCGGTACACCAGCCTCCGCTTCAAGTGGAAGGACTCCAGCTGTTTCTACAGCCTCCAGCATGAACAATTTTAAGAAACAGGGGTTTCCCCCTTCAATTCAAATTTTTTATCATATAAAATAGGGAGAACAGAAACAGTCCCAAAGGGCCAACTGCTTCCTCAGCCCTCTGCTGCTTTCACTATTGTAACTCTTCTAATGCCCTTCTATTAGGAAAGGTATGGGGACAAAGCTTTCGTACAAAGGTTTTTGGAATTACTGTAGTCTCTTTTGTTTTGTTAAGAGTATTTCCTGGTGTACCTAACAAAGACTCTCAAAATACAGAAACTTATATTCTATATTCAGGTACCTTTATATGAGGCACAAAGTTTGTTGCTAGAGCAAATGCTGCCAGTAACTTTATATGGAAATAGAGGTTGAGGCTCTGTTGCTGCTAAAAACAAAGAGTCAGCTGGCACCTGCAAGAAAGTTTGTTCTGTGCTATCAAGTTCCTTCAGATTTATAGTGATCAAACAAATTATCTCCAAAAGGTCCTGTCATGAACCACCCTGCTCAGGTCTTGCAACCTAAAGGCTAACCTAAAGGTTTCTTATATTGAGTTAACCCATTTTAAATAAAGTCTTCATCTTTTCCTTCTGCCTTCAATTTTTTTCCATAGCATTATTGTCTCTTCCAGCAAATCTTGTTTTCTCTTCATATGTTCAAAGCATGACAACTTCATTTAATCATTTGACTTTCTAGTTAGAGTTCAGCCTTGATCTAGAAGCTACAGTACTTGTCTGTCTTTCTGATGGTTCATAGTATCTGTTAAATTCTCCTTTAACAGCATATTTTGAATGAATCAATTGAACAAAACTAGTAAGATTTATTGGGCAGAAACCTTTGTGCACTGTAGGTCACCCAGTTCAGGCACTCTTAAAAAGCAGGCAATGGTTTTCAAACGCTCATGTCAGATAACAAATGTTACTTGTTTTAAATGACAAAGCCATTTAAATCTAAATCTAATATACAGATTTCAATTGCTCAACTAACAGTGTTCAGAACCACTGGTTGGTCAATCTCCAGAACAAGTAAGTGACTGGAATAGTCACTCTGCAGCAATTCAGAATGAGAACTGACATATGCTTCCTCAACACTGGTAATTTAGAGATGTTTGGAAACAACCTACAAAAAGCACATTACATAATATTTATGCTTTCAAAGGAGTACTTCCGTTGGCCACCAGTAGGATTTCCCCTTTTTAGGCTCCGGGAAAGCATTTACTTAACAAGCGCCAGGCATATAATCCTTGCAAAACCGAAGAGATCAAGAATCTCTCTCCCTTACTGCACGCGGGGGTGGGGGTGAGGGCGGGGGTGGGAGAGGGGGAAAGAAAGAGACAAAGTGGCGGGCAAGCCTGGTTCTGGTTAACAGCATAGAATTACAGAAAGGAAGCGATGCGAGAAAGACGCAATGACGGCGAGCCGCCCTGTGCACAGTGCTGTTGCAAAGGGGAAAAAAAACATGAATGAATACAGAGGGAGGAGCTTGGGAAAACCCCTCTGCAACGCAGAACTGAACAAAGCACAGCACACATGCCAGGATGAGAACGAGTGCAAACTGGGACCGACCCCAGGGAGGGAGGAACGGAAGGAGGGGAGGAGGGAGGGCCCATCCGGACGTCTCCACCGCCACCGTGAAGCCCAGGCGCGAATGCCTACCTTGCAGGGGATCTGCAGGCGCCGGAAAATACAAACGCAGGCAGCCCGAGTAATGAGGAGCGTGCACGCCAAATGCAAGGAGCCCAGTGCCTGCCAGAGCCTCCCCTGCAGGCGATCCGAGCCAAGCAGGCTTCCTGCCGGCCGTCGCAGTCGCCACCCATCCCCCGTTGTTCCCTCTTGCCCCGCAGCATTCTTCACAAAAGGGAGACTTTGGGACGGGCTGCCTCTGGCCCCGCCGGCCGCGGAAAGGGGGCTCCGGCAAGGCTCGAGGCGCCCTTCTCCCGCCCAGCAAGGGAGGCTCGCACAGCGTGCGTGCGCGCTCTCCCGCCGAGCACTCCGTCTCTCTCCCCCCCCTGCATCCCTTCCCCCCCCCCATGACACACACACACACAAACCTTCCCGGATCCCCTCAGCGAACCTGCTCGGTTGGCAGCCCGAGCGCTCTTGCTGATGGCGGCGGCGGCGGGGGCAGCTGCTGCTGCTGCTGGGAAACACGGCGACCCCTGCGCGGCGTGTCGGCGTCTGGGATCCTCCTCCACTTGACAACCTCCAACACAAACATGACCCGGCGCTAAACCCCCTCCCCAGAATCCTCTTCCTCGGCAGGGCCTCCCCCGCTCCTCTCTTCTCTTCCTCGCAACTCTCCGCCGCGCCACAACCTGATTCCGCACAGACGAGACACACAAACCCGGCAGCGCCCCCGCCCCTGAACCGTCTCTCTCTCTCTCTCAGTCTCTCCCAGCTCAGACACGCCAAAAAGGAGGCTACGGAAACCCAGGGGGCGGCTAAACCCCACGGGGGGGGGGGGAGGACGAGAGCCTGGGAGCAGGAGAAAGCTTCTCCGCCCAGTACAGAGAAAAAGACACGCGTCGTGTTCATCGTCAGAATCCGCTTCTGATCCGGTCTCCGGGGGCTGCACCACGGCCACGGTGCCAACTCCGCTTTCTCCCCCCCACACACACACACACTCCCGCCCCAGGGAACTCAAGCCTCACCCCACGATCGCCACAGCGACCTGCCTCGGCCCTCACACCCATAACTCATCAAGCAACCCAGCCCCACTGGGACGGGGGGGTTACGTCGTCCCTTGATACCATGCTTTCCCCCACATAGACATCTGATCCAACCCAGGAGTTCCCTGCCCGGGCACCACACACACACACACACCCATCGCTCTTAAAGCCTAAAAACTCCCATGTGCTTCCGTTTCTTTAACAGTCGTTACACGCATCGCCTCCTCACGACTGATCTCCCAAGAGAGGCAATACCAGTGTGTTAAGTCCCCCCTTATGGGACAGTCATGCCAGAAAAGTCACCCCCCCAAAAAAAGAACTTTACACCCTCGGCCCTTAATACTTTAACCGCACACCTTCTTCCAGTACACACATCCCCCTTCAACTAAGGTCACCCACTGGCCCTTCATCTAAATTGCCCCCCCAAAAAATCACACACACACCCCTTCTGACATCCAAAGCCGCACGACTCCACCCGTCTTTCACGGGCCACACACTTCAGCAGAGGCTCCCCTTGCCTCCAGCCTTTCCCCCCCCCCAAATCATCCCCCGCACCTCCCAGCCCAGGCGCTGACCCCCACGGGTGCCCCATCCCTCGTGCACCGACACCGCCCAGGCGCCGGAGCCCCTCAGGACTCAACCCAGTTGTCAGACGCCCCACTCGCGGAAACGACGGAAGGGAAAGGGGGCGGGTGCGTGCGCTGGAAAGAGTAGGTAGACGGGGGGGGGTACCAAGCCCTGTTTTTAGGGGCGCTGGAGGGGGTCGGGGGGGGAAGGGCCGGAGGCGGTGGGGCGTGCCACAGGCAGATTCCGCGGGCGCAAGGCGTCCACCAAGTATGCACGCTGAGGAGGCGGCTGTCGGGGAGGCACATAATCAGGAGTAGGGGGCCATGGCGTGAGGGTCGGGCGGGGGGGTTCAACGGGCGGGCACAGGCTAGACGGCGGGGGGGCGGCTGGGCTGGTCTCTCCTCTCTTTCTCTCTCTCTGCTTCCCCCCTTTCCTTTCTTTCCCTCTCTTCCCGCTGTGCTCTCCTTCTCCCGTCGTAACGGGGGGGGGAGGGAGCGAGGGAGGGAGCCGAACCCGAGGCGGGCTTCCCCTCCGAGGCTTCGTACAGGGGACTGTGGGGGGGGGGGGCGGCGGGCGGCGGCGGCGAAAGGAAGGGTGAGGAGATAATTGGAAAAGGGGAGATCTTTTACCTTCCCTCACTTTCTATTGCAGGAAGCGGGCCGGGTGACGTCATCGGGTCTCCCGGGCCCCGCCTCTTTCCCTCCCCCCCATCCCCCGTCTGCCGAGGAGAGGCGCGCAAGGGAGGGCCTTGCGGAGGGAGGGGTCACTGAGGGGGTTTCCTTGTTTCCTCGCCGGCTTGTGGAGAAAAGGGTCAGAAGCGAAAGTAAAACTCGGGCGGGGGAGGGGAATTGGGAATCCTTTCATACCCTTCCGTTTCCGCACTACCGAAAGGCTCCCAGATGTATGTTTTATATACGGCCCGGCCCCTCTTTCCAGGAAGTCCTGATCAGAAGGCCGTTTCTTAGGCTGTAGTGTCTTCTGAACATTAGACACAATTGCCGTGTACAATTGGGGTGAACACCTGCGCTCCCCAGGGGGGGTAAACCATTGGAACTCCATAAGCTTTATTCCCCAGCTGGGGAAACTCTTTATTGGCTTCTTATTTGGGCTGACGAACTGAACCCCACTATTCTTATCTCTGTTTTCCTCACGTAGGAGTTTAAACCATGCAGCCTTTTTAGAAATGCTCCTCCTCTTTTTCTTTAGGATTCTCACAGTCAACAGGTCTCTTTTTAAATCTATGAAAAGTTCATATTCAGTCTTGCTTAAGGAGAACCAAAGAAATGTCTGGAATAGATCAGATCAAAGTTCAGTATTCTTTACCACAGTCATACCAACTGGCAGACAGCAGGTAAACCAACATCTTCCTTCTGCTTAGGTCCACATTAACACATGAGATTTCATCCTAAGATTTTTTTTTCAGGGCTTGCCTAACAAAAAGGCAAGATAATAGAAATGGAGTTATGGCTTAGTGTCTGGTGGCTTCAGTTATTAATTTCATTTCTATCTAATTACTGTATCAAAATATTATAACTGAGCTTGGATCTTCAGGATAGCTTGAGATACAAAACTAATAAGTGATGAAGCATTATACTGTACTCTCTGTGGTACAGTCTAATGGATAGAATGATAGACTAGGACTCTGGAGACCAAGGTCTGAATCCCCACTTGGCCATGGAAACTTGGGGGGGGGGTTGAAACTAGTAAAACTATTACTTAAATGTTTCACTTAACTTGAAGTCCCCATTATAGCCACTATAAGACAGTTCTGACTCGATGGCACACAACTAATGAAACACCATTGGTACCCTGTTTCTCCAAAAAGAAGACATGATCTTATATAAATTTTGCTCCGAAAAACATAGTAGGGCTTATTTTCAGGGGATGTTTTATTTATTTTTTCATGTACAACAATCTACATATATTCAAATACAGTCATGTCATCTTCTGGTTGCTGCACAAGGGTGGAGGGCAGGGTTTCACTTAACTAGGGCTTATTTTTGGGGTGCAGCTTATATTACAAGCATCCTGAAAAATCCTACTAGGGTTTATTTTCAGGTTAGGTCTTATTTTTGGGAAAACAGCGTATTACCTTCCTAGCATTACTACTCAAAAGGCATTGTGCAGCTATTCTTTTTCTTTAACATATGGGGGGGGTGGTTTCACTAGTGGACAGCAGTGTCATCTGGAGTTACTGTAAAATTCCATGGATAAGGAAAGGCTATTGCATGCTGGTGGCGTTATCTAAAAGGGTCATGCCATTCAGCATATCAGAACTTTAAGGGCAAAGTTATGCTACATAGGGATGGACAGTAAGCCATGTGTACAAACCTATGTGATATGTCTATGTGAATTAATGCTGCTACCAAGATGCTAAATCAGGAAAAAGGCAAATATGTAAAACTGTATCAGGTAAGTCCAGCTAAACTAGAACACCATGTCTGTTAAGTGTGAGGCCATAACCAGACAGCTATGGCCAGTCAAAGGGATCACGTGGAGAATGTGAGGTTATGGTGTCACACAAAATCAAAAGTATTTGATATTTCATTTAACCCTTTTATCTTATGACCTAGAAAGACCTTACCCCACATGGATCTCAGATTTAGGACACACTGCCATCTAGCAAAATGTTGTTTTGAAAAAAAAACACCCAATGTGTTACAAACAAAACAATTATTTAAAAGAGCTTCTCTCCCAGATTCTTAATATTGGAGGGGGCAGTGTGTCCCCCTGCATTGTTTTGGTCTGCTATTATTATTTTCAATATTAATCCAACACCAATCACATTTTTGGTGATTTTCAAGTGGGCCATCTTCTGTTGCCTCAAAAAGTTGCTGCTCCATCAAATCACTTCTCCTATGGCGACCTGAGCAGGATATTCAAGGTCTGTAACATATTCAAGGGTGCCTTACCACTAGTAAATTTCCACAGCTGAGCTGGGATTTGAATCCAGGTCTCTTGAATACCACTATCCATGATTACACCACACACAATACAACAAAAACCATGGTACAGTACAGTATTTCCCTTTTTATAGTTTTTGTTATTACTTCTCTTTATTGCTGCCTGGTGACTATTGTAATCCTGCCTCTCTTACACTGTGCAATGTTATGAATATTACGCACATGCCATTCCACCTGTGTTGCAAAAGGTCTTCCTTCTAATGAAGTAACACCGTTTAGAAAAGCACTTTCTTGGGAACGGTGGTACCAGAAAGTAAACTTTTTCACGCTCTGCTAAGTAGAGGCACAGGATTACTTACTCTCGATCTCGTCTAGAAAAAAAAAAAAGACCAATTGTCAATCTTTCCAAAAAGGGGGGGGGGAACCTTGTTGCTCTGGTGAAGAAATGACGTTGAGTGCAGGAAGCAAATAAATTAAAAGCGAGCCAAGGGACGCCAAAGGGTGAGCGCCGTTTTCTTACATCCCCCCCCACACCTTTATACCACAAAGGAAGAAAACTCGGAACTTGAATGAGGGGAAAGTTTTCGCCTGAGCTGCAAGGGCGCCCGTCACCGCCACCGCCACCGCCGCCGGCCGGGATGCCCGTCGCACGCCCCCCTGCCGAGGCCCGTCCCTCCAACGCAGAGACACGCACACCCTTCCCATGTATGCACATCGCCGGGGCTGCTGCCTGCTGACGCGGAGATCCCGGAGGTTCCTCTTCGATGCTGCTGCTGCCGCTGGCAGGTCAGGCAGGCTGTGCTCGCCGCCTCCGCCCCCCTCGCTCGCTCGCTCCCGCCCGCCCTCTGCCCTGGCTGGGTTTTCCCGTTCACTGGCGGGAGCCGCCGCCGCCGCCGCTGCCACGCTGACTCCCCTCCTCCTTCCCGTCGCAAGAGCCCGAGTTTTTTTTTGGTGGGGGGGGAGGGCAACCAAACCACCACTCTCTCCGCGTCCAGACACACACGCACACACACCCCACCCATCGGCAGCCCGGCAAGCGGGGGACGCCTCGTGTGTGGGCGTGCGCTCGCCAGGCAGGGTGCCCTCCCAGCTCCCGCCGAAAGTGGTCCCCCCCCCCCGGCACATCATCGCCCTCCCCCCGCGTGCGAAAGCCCAACCCCGAAAACCGAGAGGCGCAAACTTGCCCCGAGGCTGCGCCGCTCCTTCTCCCTCCCCGAAGTTTCAGCGTGGAAAAACGACAAAAGCCGAAAGCAACCCCCTTCGCGCTGGGAAGTGGGCGTGAGAGGAAATACGGAGGGGCGGCGCCTCGAGCCCGCTGGCTTTCTCCGGTTCTCCTAACACCCCCCCCTCCCGCTGGCTCCCCTTCTTTGGCCCTTGCCGAGGGGGGGGGGGTTGCTGATCGCCTTTGATTGGTTTACACCATCAGCTGTTTGTGAAGATCGAGTGGAAAAGGAGGTCGTCTGGAGGAGAGGAAAAGCGGGGGAGGGGAGGGGTCTTTCCCGAGTAGAGAAAGTGGGGGACGAACAGTGACGAGCGCCTTGCGAAGCAGAAGGCGTTATGATAGAGAGCATTCTCTACCATCCTGTTGATGCTAACAAACAAGACACGGGCATGGCCAGTACTTCTGCAGTCGGTGCGGATCGTCCTTGTGTGTGTGTGTGTGTGCCAAGAAAATCAATACAGGGAGGTTTCCATTTTTCGATCTTAAAGTTGCACAATGCAAGGATTTTAATTTTTAATTTTGTTCTATTTTTTATCTCTAGTAAAATATCCTTGGTAGCTAACAACGTTTAAAGCCCACAAAGTTTACCTTAAAGTAAGTACTACTGAGTGTAACTGAGTCTACTTCTTAAAAGATGTCTAGCATGATAATGTAAAATCAGCTTTGAATCATTGTGAGCTTGACCATGCCCCTCGCTGGACAAAGGCTTTAAGCCCAAAAACTGCTCTTGCTGTGCGTGAAAATCCTGCGCGTTCAGGCACAAACTGCACTTTTACATACATTTTTATCATAGATTTTATTTACATGTTAGTTTATTGTAGACTTTTAACTCCAGGAGGGCCACACATTTTTACTATTAATAGAATAGAATAGAAATTGATATATTTCTCATATATCTCATCATTGGTTAATTTATACATGAATAAATGTTATTTGCATTACCTTCTAAAATCATGTAATTATAACAGGTTGTGGCACATTTTAAGTCAATAGAATCCTGGGTATATTTACCCAAAAATGTGTCTCATTGTGTTTAGCAGACACAAATACGGTGCATAGAATTGTGATGAAGCTTCTGTTATTTAATACCTGATAAAAACCTAAGTAATAACAGAGCTGGGGGCACTTTACAATAGTCCCAAGAGCTTTTCTTCTCATTATTGTATCACATGATGTCACAAATTAGTTAGCTGAATTATTGATTATAATTGCAGACTTTTGAGATATTCATTCATTCAACTTATATACCACCCATCTGGCCAACAGTCACTCGGGGCAGTCACAACACAAAAAATAGCACCAAATCATACAGTACAACTTAATTATAAAATAAAATATAACTGTAGTACTGTACATCTTGATTTCAGTTGGTTGAACCTGGGTTCTTCCACTTGTGCAAAACAGCAGTGGGTCTGCTAATATGTGTAAAAAGTGTGAAGCTCCAAAGCAGAATACCAATTGGATGTGCTTTAATGCTACTTAAACCTAATTTGAAAACTTGCTTTTAATACATTAAAGATTAGCTGGTCCAGTAAAAGTACTGCAAAATTTCATGTGAATTCTAAACATTAAAAAGCCATGGAATATTGGGTGGGAAAGGTGCAGAAGAGAGCAACTAAAATGATGACTGGACTGGGGCACCTCCCTTATGAGGAAAGGCTGCAGTACTGGATTTGGGGCTCTTTAGAGAAAAGGCAACTGAGGGGGAACATGATTGAGATGTATAAAATTATTCAGGGGATGGATAAAGTGGATAGAGGGAAGCTCTTTTCCCTCTCACGCAATAACAGAACCAGGGGACATCCACTCCAATTGCGTGTTGGGAGAGTGAGAACAGAGAATATTTCTTGACCCAGTATGATTTTAATCTGTGGAGCTCCTTGCCACAGCATGTGGTGATGGCATCTGGCTTAGATGCCTTTAAAAGGGGATTGGAAAGATTCCTGGAGGAAAAGTCCATCGCAGGTTACAAGCCATGATGGGGATGTATAATCTCCAGGCTTAAAAGGAAGGTACCCCCAAATGCCAGATGCAGGGGAGGGGAATCAGGAGACCGGTCTCTAGTTGTCTCATGTGCTCCCAGAGGCATCTGGTGGAGCCACTGTGAGATACAGGAAGCTGGACTAGATGGGCCCTTGGCCTGATCCAGCAGGTCTTTTCTTATGTTCTTTGTTCTTATATACTGTACTGTACTTTGAATTGTTCTACAGAACCATGAAGTGCATTTTGGCAGGGTTTTTTAAAAAGTCTGCACACGTCACATTTCATCTACAGCCAGTGAATCATCTAATGCCATGTGCAGAATGATCTGGGCAGATGTCAGTAAATGCACAATTACATTATTTGTTTTTTGGATTATATCCTGCCTCCATCCACATTCAATAGGATTGACAACACTTTATTTAGAGTGTCATGTAAAAACATTTCAGTGTAAAAATGTTTATCCTTGCATGTTAAACCTGAATTGCATCCATTATTTGGCCACCAGATGAGAATGACACACACCCAACTATTTCAAGTGCCCATAACATGTTGGACAAGTCATGCATTTCCCTTCACAAGGGGACAAGCAAAAGACACTTTCAGTTAATTATGGTTGGATATATAGGAGGAGACAACATGAAAAGGCCTGAGATACAGGGTTAGTCAGGGCCTGCAATAAGAGGCATAATTTTTAGTTTTCCTCCTCGTGATTTTTCCTCTTTCTTTTTCTTTCTATAAAAGACTGTACTTTTGATAAAACTGATCTTAGGGTAATAAATAGGCTGGATGTTGGAAACCAACACTGTAAAACAGAGGTAGGGATCCTTTCGTTCCCTACAACACCCGTCTGCCCCACACAGCGTGGCCACTGCTAACAGTCTGCAGAAGGTGTCGTTCAAAACAGGTGGAAGGCCTCACATTCCTCAATCTCATCACAAACTGTGTGGGATTCCATATTTGGTTTTTAATACTTACAGCAACAATGTGTATACTTTAACTAACATAATCAAAGGGTTAAAATTTACCACAATACACAAAATTACATTGCTATTGTGATGACCAATATGTCTCCAACATCAGTAATTTAATTGATGAACTATTTGTCATTGCATCACCATCTCCATCCATCAAGATCAAAGGTTCTCTCTAAATCTGCTCCAGCATTTGGTAGAGGGGAAGCTGCAGACAGCTTCCCAATACCTAATGTCCTTAACTCTGACTTTATCCCTGATCAATTATGTCAGCTTCGTACAGTATATCCAATAATGACCCAGTATGAATTATTCTATGTTTTGACTGATTGTGTCCTCCTCTTTTTCCAGTGCAGTGCAAGTGACAGCAGAATCTGATGCATGTCTTCTGAGAACTACTGTAAGTCCCATTGAATTCATTCACTGAATGCTATGTTTGTATTTATTGATGTGTCCATCTTTAAGTGGGCACACATCACATCTGTAAACATTTTTCACCAACTGGACAGAGCCAAGCTCTTGCCCTAAGGAGAGACCTGTTCACTAGTTTATTAGTTATCAAGAAGTTACTGCTCTCAGACTAGCAGACAAGGAGCCATATTTATTTGAAAACACTTCGAGTCACGTAGTGCTAAGATTATAAACCCTGTAGTCTTCATTGTGGTAGAAAATGGGGAAGTGTAGGCGTTGCTGGTACACAAAAATTAGGAACACTAGAGGCCCTGCTGGACTGGCAGAGGTAAGAAACTTGGGGGCTGGGGGGGGATAGGGAAGTCCAAATCCTAGTTTGTTAGTGACATTCTATTATCATTTGACCCCTTCTTTCTTCTTTCTTCATATCAGAGGATTGCACACATTAAAATGTTAAGATAATTGGACTAATTTTGACCAGAAACAGGCTACTTCAATACCATTATCTCAGCTATTTGCTAGATCTTCTTTTGTAATTCCTGAAGTATGAGAATGTTCGTTGATTATTTTTGTCAGTGTTAAAAAGTAATGGGCCAGGACGTTACCCTGTGGGAGACTGTTCCTTTGATTTTTTTCCAGTGACTTTACCTCTCTTGAAATTCAGCAAATAATTTTTTTGTCTTGAAGTAACATGGCAACCATTTCTGTTGATCTGCTACTGTTAACAGTCTGAAAAGCTGACCCACCTAAAGATTTTGTGGGCTGTCAAGAGAAGTCAGATTCTTATTACATGTGTGAGTACGCTACTGCTAGATGGAGTCCTTGAAAGGGCTAAATAAAGCCTTTTCCCAAGAAAGCAAATGGTTCAGAGCACAATGTGGCATTGCTGGAGAGCACCACAAAATAACTCCAATCATTAAGCAGTACTATCTTGAAATAATCAACAGAAGTTTTTTTAAAAAAGCAAAAATTAAAAGTGATAGAATAATAACTTTGCATGTTTGTAACCCTTAGGCCCTAAGGCAATGGTTCCCAGCTTTGGGTCCTCAGATGTTCTTGGACTAAGATTCCTAGAAACCGTCCCCACCAGCTGTGCTGGCCAGGATTTCTGGTGGTTGTAGTCCAAGAATATAGGGGAACCAAAGGTTGGGAACCATTGCCCTAATGGAATTCTCTTCTTTCCCACCAACCAGTTAGGAAAGTCTTTTCCCCCAAGCTTGAGGCAAATCATTTCCTATTTGTTTGCTTCCTGTTAAACCCCTCTCTCTTCTTCCCTGATCATCAACAAGATATGTTTCTCTGCTCCTGACTTTAGAACCATGCAGTCATGAGATCTCTCCCTCTTTCCAGTTGGTTGTGAGGCCCAATCTCTATTTTATTCTTTTTAAAATTCTTCTGATTGTAGCTGAAGATCAACCGTAAGTAAAGATTTTTTTTCCTTTCTAAGCTACTTGTGGAGTGATTGTTTCTTTTATATACAAAGGTCTGGTGAGAAACAAAGGCTGGGTGGAGGCTGGCTTTTTTGCCATTTTTCCTATGTTTCACCTGTGTACTTTTGTACTTTTATGCTCTGCTAATTATAAAAGGGAGTCACCAGATTTCTACAACAAAAATTACCCAAGGATTGAAAGGATTGCAACAGAATTGCTCATCATCATTAGTAAATTGATGAGGCACTACAGAAGAGAGGCCTAAAATGCACAGTAACTCATATCCCATACAGCATCCACCCATTACAATGGACACATTAGCTTGTGAAAATATTGCTTTTTCCAGCAACAAACATAAAAGGTTGGTGGTGCAACAGGCAAGTTGATTCATAATTAATCTAGCATTTCAGATTAGTTTTCTTGATGTCTGCTAGATATCCAGAAAATCAAATCTGTGTTTTGAATTAATGATGTAAATACATTAGACCCATTGAATCTCAGGGTTGGTTCACATTTCACACATACAGTATCATCCTTTGATTACTGACTACCTCTCACTGAAGGTGGTATCGCCAATACTAAATTTTCCCTGCAGTGTCAGATGTGCAATGGCACATTATACAGGGAAGCCCCAGCTTGATATTGCAGTTAGCAAGTGACAAACATGCACGTGTCAATTGGTTCAGTTGTAACAGTATGTACAAACTGGGGGGGGGGGGGCAAAGTCATGCAGCCCTTCAAGACTGTTTTTGCATTCCCACCCCAACCTCTAATGGACTCTTCTTGTTCTAGCACAAGATGTTGTGTGCACCCTGGCTTCTACCATACAATCTAATATGGCAGGGCACGAAGTGCAGGCGAAACCAAACAGCACCATTCTAGATGGCAGGGTGCAGGGCTCAAGCCTTATAAGTCATCTTAATGAAGAGCAGCCAGTGTTCCTCCACAAGACCTGTCTGGGCCATGGCCGCCTCCAATTTCTCTCTCCACTTTTCCTTTTCAGTTTCCTTTTTTCCCTTTTCCTTCTCTGCCAACCCGGGGAGGGGGAGGAGGTTGGGGAGAGAAGGAAAAGGAAAACAATGGCAGTTCAATGTTGAGGGTGATCATCATCATCATTGGGGCTTTGGGAAGAATACCAAGAAATTTCAAACAGTATTATAAGCAGTCGCAGATCTCAGAAATCACACCATCAGAGCTACGAAAAAACCCAGCAATATTAAGAACTGCATACATGTTATTGTTTAGCCATTTAGTTGTGTCCGACTCTTCCTGACCCCATGGACCAGAGCACACCAGGCCCTCCTGTCTTCCACTGCCTCACAGAGTTGGGTCAAATTCATGTTGGTAGCTTCGATGACACTGTCCAACCATCTCATCTTCTGTCGTCCCCTTCTCCTCTTGCCTTCACACTTTCCCAACATCAGGGTCTTTTCCAGGGAGTCTTCTCTTCTCATGAGATGGCCAAAGTATTGGAGCCTCAGCTTCAGGATCTGTCCTTCCAGTGAGCACTCAGGGTTGATTTCTTTCAAACCAGATAGGTTTGTTCTCTTAGCTGTCCAGGGGACTCTCAAGAGCATACATACTGCGCCAATATTTAACAGATACTTAGGTTTTTAGTTAAAACTTGTATCTGTTATATAATAGCAGTCAATGTTTTTACAATTTTGATTGACTGTGCCTAGTGTTTTTGAACAACAAAAACAACAATAATAGATCATCAAAACAGCAATGAATCCAGTAACTATCGACCAATTGCATGCCTTCCAACAATGTTCAAACTCCTCACAGGAGTACTTGCAAGATCAATATATAATTACTTAACTGACAACTTCCTATATCCAACTGAACAGAAAGGGAACTTTAAAAAGTCAAGAGGCACAAAAGATCACCCGCTTATTGATAAAATGATCCTGAAGAATGCAAAGAGATGAAAAACAAACCTTAACATGGCCTGGATAGACTATAAAAAGGCATTTGACTCATTGCCACTCAGCTGGATTAACACCTGCCTATAACTGTTTGGGATTAGTAAAAACACGCAGACATTCCTCAAGAAAAACATGGAAAACTGGAAAACTGTCTTAAGGGCTCATGGTGAAGAAATTGGGGAAGTTAACATCAAAAGAGGAATATTTCAGGGGGATTCTTTGTCATCACTGCTGTTTCACATCTCACTAATCCCAATGTCAATAATTTTAAATAAAACTGGATTGAGCTACTACAGGAGTCCCCAACCCAAGGCCATGGCCTTGGCAGTACCAGGACGTGGAGACCGATCTCCCCCCCACCTGCACTCCTCCCACGCATGCCCACCCGCACACACAGCCCACCCACACGCATGGGTGCCCCGCCCATCTGCACATGTGCATGAGTGTGCCACACCCACCTGTGTGTGCGCCCTACCCACCCGCCCATCCACACATGCACCAGGGGTGCCCCCCCATGCAGGACCCCTCCCCCCAACCAGTCCACAATTTGGAAAACGTTGGGGACCAATGGGCTACCATATTTCAGTACAAGCAGGAAAAATCAATAATCTGTTATACATGGATGACCTCAAACTATATGCAAAAAGTTCCACAGAGATAGAATCACTGTTAAACACAGTGCAAATATTTAGTGAAGATATCAAAATGAAATTTGGAATTGACAAATCTGTACACAAGTGATAAGATCCAAAAACCAGATGGAATAGAGGTTAAAAATGGCAATATTATAAAATCACTATCAAGTGATGGAAATTATAAAAACCTTGGAATACAAGAAGCAGATAACATTGTGCACACAAAGACCTGACAGAAAGGGAATATATCAAAGGACTGTGGAACACCTTAAAATCAAAATTAAATGGGGGAAATACAATCAAAGCCATAAATATATGGGCCATTCCAGTAATTAGATACCCAGCTGGTATAATGGACTGGACCAAAAACTAGAAGAATTGGATAGAAAAACATGGAAACTAATGAAGATGCATCGCGCACTACTGTACATCCAAAAAGTGATGTGGACAGATTATATTTACCACAAAAAATTGGAGGCCACGGATTACTGTAAATGCAGCAAGTAGTAGAGGAGGAAAAAAGAATCCTAAATAATTATATCAGTACAAGCAGAGAAAAATTACTTAAGGCAGTGAAAATGGAGAATACTTTGAAAACAACAGAAGCAAAGGCTCAATATAAGAAGAATTTGAAAATAAATTAAACAGCTGGAAAAATAAACCACTACATGAACAACACATGAGAAATATTGATGGAAAGCATGATCATAATTCAACATGGGCATGGCTAAAACTAGGGACTGGTGTTTTTTAAAAAATAATAATAATAATGGTTGTTGTGCGTTTTTCGGCCTCTTTGGCTGTGTTTTGAAGGTTGTTCTTCCTAACGTTTTACCAGTCTCTGTGGCCGGCATCTGCAGAGGACAGGAGTCAGAACTCTGTCTGGAGTTCCAGAGCACAGACAGAGTTCTGACTCTTGTCCTCTGAAGATGCCGGCCACAGAGACTGGCAAAGCATTAGGAAGAACAACCTCAAGAACACAGCCAAAGAGCCTGAAAAATCCACAACAACCATCAGATGCCAGCCATGAAAGCCTTCGAGAATACTACTACTACTACTACTACTACTACTACTACTACTACTACTACTACTACTACTACTACTACTACTACTACTACTACTACTACTACTACTACTACTACTACTACTGTAGAGCTAAAAAGGATCCTATGGATCATTCAGTCCAGCTCCTGTGAAGGAGGCACAGTGGGGAATCAAACTTCCAACCTATGGCTCTGCAGCCAGAGTCCTAAACCAATGAGCTAAATACCACCCAGGCTGGTAAAATCTGATTCTTTGGTCTGTCATAAAAAAAAATTGTAGTCGTGGGGGTGACAGTCATCTTGGAAGTATCTGACACTTTTTTCTGGGAGGGCAGGCAGTAATACTACCTGTTACTGAAAAAGTCAGTCCTGCAGGGATAGTCCTGAATTATTTTTATAGGGAAATGTGTAAACTCTACCAGCAAAAAAACAAAAAAACAAAACCCTCAATGGTGGGGCAGGTGTGTGTCACAGGTTACTTGGCTATTATAACAGGGGATTGTGACACTTAAAATGTATGGGAAACACTGCTCTGAGTCAAAAGCAGAAGTTCAGCTTTCAGTTGGTCACAGACATTTCCTGTACCATTTTAATACCTCGATATATCTATTTTTCAAAACTCTGTATTATTCTTATGGCTACTCTACATCTCTCTCTCTCTCTCTTTCTCTCTCTCTCTCTCTCTCGACTTTGGGGATGGACAAGTGGCTCCTAGACTTTCCTGAGCTATCCACTGCAGCTCTCAGTAAACTTGGTCTTTACAACTCATATCACCCTTTGCCTCAGTGTCCTGCGTGTGCTGTGCATTTAGGGCCCATGACAAAGTAGAACTAGAATGTTAATTGAAGTAAACGTTAGAATTCATTTACTCTCCCACTGAAGATCATTTAATCTCCCACTGAAGACCAACCAGGATTGCATCAGAAGAGCAGGCTTGCAGGATCTACTTTCGGTGCAAAATGGTAAGTGAAGCAGAAAGAAATACCGTACATTAAGAATTAAGAAACAGCGTACCTCTGAGCGCTTGTTCAGCTAAGGAGTTTGTGATCCGTACTACAACAACTCACTCTTGATTCTCATCCTCTTCTTCCCATTGATTAACACTGTGGCCAAACATACGTATATAAATATATCCCAGTGTCACATTTTGATTGATGGTGTACATGCTGGCCATAAGAGGTCTGGAAATAAATCATGGAGTCATGGTGTATTGTTCGATGAAAACATTAACCCAGTGCGTGGCAGTTGAGAAGAAAGGCAGATTACATGCCAGTAACCTATCGGAACAGAATCAGTAATAAAAACTGCCAACATGATAATAGCTTTATACAAATTTGGGATATAAGCCCATCTGGAATATTGTGTCCAGTTCTGGCCACCACACCCCACAAAGGAATTTATTGAGCTCTAAGGAGGCTGATGCCCATTGTTGTTGATAGGTGGAATGCTCCATAAGCAGTGGTGAGTGAAGCCAGAGGTGATAGAAGGAAAACACATATCTACAACTACCCAGCCTCAAACTGTGCCCCACGACATTGCCTTCACTCTATAACTCTGCTGAGGAGCAGAAACATAGACCTTAAACTCAAATAACACCTTAGTTGGAGTGGTTATTCTAGTTCCTTATCTCCTACCAGGCCAGGTTTAAGGTTAAGTTACTAAAAACCTTAAGACCAGATCATCTGAAAGACCATTTCCTCCCTCATAGCTCTATGTGGAGAGGCTCTCCTGATGGTAGCACATGCTTCTCATGCCTATTCGTAGGTCATTCAGAGCCCTCTATGTGGAATGCCTTTCTCTCAGAAATTCTACCTGTCCCATTTTAGGTCCACATTGAATCATACCTACTTTACACAAGCCTTCTCTGTCTAGTCCAGGACTGCATCTATTTCATATTCTACATGAATGTTGTATGACTAATTTGTGTATTGTTTATCTGTGCATTATTTATACTTTACTGTAAAATCTGTATATTGTGCATTGTGGGAATCATATGTAGAGATGGGGACGAATATAAAAATGGATCAGTTTTTTTGACAAATATAGCGGATTCTTTAAATATTTGTCAATCCATATTCATCGAAGTTTAAGTCCCAATGAATACAGATCGACAAATATTTTCCCATTTTTATTTATCCTTCATAATTTTTTTAAACCATTCTGCCTACCGGCCGATAGGCAGTTCCCTCACCCCCACAGCTTACCCCACCCCTTCCTCTCCCTACCTTAGCCCCCTCCACCAACACCCCTTACTGTAATCATCACCGCCACTGCCAAGGTCTCCATCTGGCCTCCACAGCCATGGTGTGTGAAAAGGGAGACTGACTGCCCTTTGAAGAGATGGCGGCTGCGGCTTCATTTAGGGTAGGGAAGCTGCAGCTGCTATCTTTACAAAGGGCAGCCTGGACTCCCTTAGCCTGCCTAAGGTGTTTTTTATAAAAATAACACACACACACACACACCACAAATAGATGAATAATTTTGTTATTTGTCGCTTCGTGAGGGCAACTTCGTACTTTGTGAGTCGTCAACTTTTGACAACTCACGAAGCAGGATGACTCGCCAAAATAGTGAGTCGTCCCCATCTCTAATTATATACTCTTTTTGTTGGACACCACTCTGAAATTACCAAATCTAAACTGTTCATACATGCAAGAAACAAACAACACAGGAATATTTCGTTTACTGTTGCTTCCACATTTTTCTTCCTCCACATCCCCTCCAGCACCCCCAGCAAGAGAGACAAAGAAAGAGGGAGAGGGAGTGCGTATTTGATGAGGCTGGGAAGTGAGAAGTGGGGTCCTGAGTCTCTCGCTCTAGTAAGGCAGAAGTAGACTGGCTAGGAGTAGCCTAAGTCCGGTCTTTGCTACACATGGCCTCGCAGACCAGCTGCCACTTAGTGGAATGGAAAGGATGCAGAAAAGAGCAACAAGAAAGATCAAGGATCTGAACTGAGAGTTGAATTCCCTTACAGGAAAGATTACAATACAGTGGTGCTTCCACTTATGGAATTAATTCATATTGGAACGGTGGCTGTAGATAGAAATTTCTGTAAGTCGAAGTACCATTTCCCATAAGAATGCATTGAAAACAGAGTACAGCGGTGCCCTGCATAGTGACGATAATCCGTTCCCGAAAAATCATCGCTATCCGGATTCGCCACTATGCGAAAAGAAAAAGCCCATAGGAATGCATTAAAACCCGTTTAATGCGTTCCTATGGGCTTAAAACTCACCTTTAAGCGAAAAGCCTCCATACGGCCGCCATTATCGCTGCCTGGTATGTGAGGAATTGGCGCAAAAACACAACAGGCGGCCATTTTCCCCCAGCGGCCATTTTGGAACCACAGATCAGCTGTTTTTAAACATCGCTATGCGAAAATCAGTAAGCGAAACAGCTTACCGATTATCACAAAGCGATTTTTTACCATTAAAAACATCGCAATGTGATCGCTTTTGCGATCACAAAATCTTCATCGCTATGCGGATTCGTCGGTAACTGAGGCGCTCATTAAGCGAGGCACCACTGTAATCCGTTCCAGCCAAAGGAAAAAAAATACACACACACCCCAAAATAAAAATAAAACACCGCAAGCCCCTGGGCCTGCAAAAAAACAAAACAAATCTAAAACTAAATGTAAACATAACCCCACCAGCCCAATCCCACCCTGCAAAAGCCACCCAAACCAGTAAAAAGTTAAAAACAGCACCTTACCTCCACTACTTCTTCCCAGCCCTGGCTAAACCGTTGCCGCGACCACTGCCACCCGGAGGCTTGAGCCTGGCTGGGGTGCTTCAGCCACTCGCCCCCGATCGCGGCAGAGGCAGCGATCCCCCAGTGCCAGGAGGCTTCAGTTCGCCGGGTTTCTTCAGCCGCTTGCCTCCCAGCTTGCCTCCCGCGTGCTCCACTCCACCCTCCGTGGGCCCATGGCAGGAAATTCAAATGGCGGAGGACACTGAGGAGCGAGTGGGAGGCGAGCGGCCAAAGAAACCCGGCCTACTCAAGCCTCCCTGTGCTGGGCGACCGCTGTCTCTGCCTCCACCGCCAGAGCACCCAGGAGGGTCAAGCCTCCTGGCTCTGGGCCACCCCCCACTGCATCCCTTTCCCCAACCGTTGGGGCGAAAGAGCTACAAAAAAGCAGCCTCTTCGCCACCGACAGTTAGTAAATTTAAATTTCCCACCCTTTCCCCCTGCCTTTTTCCTTTGTAAGTGGAAGCTCCATCCACAAGTTGAACCAAAATTTTGCGGCCGGAGCTTTCTGTAACTCGAAATTTTCTTAAGTAGGGACGTCTGTAAGTCAAGGCACCACTGTATTTGGAACAGTTTTGCTTAGAAATGAAGCAACACCCTATTGAGGTGTATAAATGTATGTACGGTACATAGAAAGCGAAATGAGAGGTTTCTCTCTGACAATATTAGAAGCCACTGAGTCTTAATTATGGAAAATTCAGTGCAGGAGGAATGAAATACTTGTTTATGCAGGACATACTGTAGTTAAACTGTGGCATTCACTCCCAGAAGATGCAGTTATGGCTAACAAACTGAAAGGTTTTAAGAGGAGACTGAGACAAATTTGTGAAGGATGGGACGATCAATAGCTGTTAATCATTGTGGTTGTCCATCACTTTCAGTATCACAGGAAGTATGGCCCTCGGTAACAATTCCTGGGAAACATGAACACAGGGCTGTTATTACGCTCATGTCTTGTGTCTGAGTTTCCAGTAGTCATCTGGTGGGCCACTCTACTAACATCATGGTTGTTGCGTTCTTATCCATAATCAAGGTCAAGGAGAACATTTTATTTGTTGATATTGTTATGCAATTAGTTATGCAAGGAACACTTATAAATGTGTTTTCATTTATAAATTAAATAAATAAAATAAATAAATAAACACTTGCTGATCTACTGTGTATCCCTAAAGATCTAGAAGTAGATCTTGGCCAGCCCACCTTACTCTAACACTACTTTTCTCTGATTATGTTCAATCGGTGTCTGGAATTCAGATGTGGAATTTGTCTCTCTATCCTCTGTTGCCTGTACACTAGGTAAAAATTCTTCCAAAATTATCTTCTCTATTTCAAAAATTCTCCTTTTTCATGCATTGGTTTCAGTATGTAGAATAATACATTGAATTTTAAAATATTTTAAAATATTGAAATATTAGTTATCCAGGTCCACCCAGGCAATGCTCTTCTGGGTGGCTATGCCAAAGGAAGGCAGGAAAATATCAGCTAGAAGCTGAGCCTTCTTAGCTGTGGCACCTGTCCTTTTGAATCGATTCCTGCTCGAGCTACATCTGGGTCCTTCCCTTTCCACCTTTAAGAAGCTACTGAAGATGATGTTCTTCAAAGATGCATTTGATAGCAGCCTCGTAAGGCTTTTTTTTTCTGTTCCTGTCATTTTAGTACAAAACACTGCACTTTCTGGTTCGTATTTGATATGCTTTATTATTTTTTTTTCTTGATCTATTATTTGCTTTCTTAGTTTGTTAACAGTCAAGAATAATACATTGTTCTACTGGGTTGGTATATAAACAAACAAATAAATGATTCAGTATTTTCTATTGGATTCATTACTTGTTTTAGAACAACGCTGTTTGGTTGTTCTTTTCTTTTCCTCATTTGAGCAGGTTTCACAACAGGTTCTGTAGCATTTCAACATACCCAGCAGATATTCAGTCCAACTTTCTGCTGTCCAAGGCAAGGAATTAATAAGAGGTACAGTGCATTGTCGAGATGAGGGCACGTCAAGCTGAGAACAGGCATGCCCTGCTACAACAAAGGAAATGTAGAGCAGTTTAGTCAAGCAATATTGATAAGTTCCTATATGTATTTCCATAAAAATCTGTCTCATTCTATGGCATTACGTTAAAATTGTACTTTTACAGAGTAATACTCTGGACCAGACAAACTAATTTACGTGATTTTTTAAAAATTGATCCTCAGACAATCATTGAACCATCCTCATACCCGGTATATTCTATGCAAATCTGGTAGCTTCAACGAAATGGCCCACAAATTCAAAATCTGTCCCTCGTGGAATGGATTTTGTAGGGAGACAGTATACAGTTTATGCTTTTCTACCAGAATTATCATTTTCATTAACAGGGCAGGCAACCCAGCTGATAGAATGAAAACATAAAGTAATTTTAGTAACATGCACCTTACAAAATGCAGGGAAATATGCAGGAAAACACATGTTTCTAATAATTAAAGGTTAGAAAAGAAAGGATTTGCAGGGTCTCTCTCTCTCTTTTCCCCTTCCCCCATTCTCTGAAGTGAAACACCAGTCATGAAAGCGGTTTTGCTGTGGTCTGTCAAAAAGTGGTAATCTGCCATTCAGAAAGATTTAGGGTGAATGTTTATGCCACTCGCCATCATTTGTGCTGTAAACTCCCTTGCTATTTTTCAGCAAAATAAAAGAGAAGGTAGTATTAAACTACATTATAAATAACATGATTTTGCTTCTGGTCATCTTTCCTACTTTGACAATGCAGATGTTAATTTAAAATGATTTGGTACCAAATGAGTTTACTTAATTGTGAAGAAATGAATGTGCATGTATTGCAGCAATAATGGGCATTAGTCCATCAAATTTAAGTATTTTTAAATCACACTTATTTCTACAATTATGTACGTACTTTAATGCCTCCCTGGTGGAATCAATGAGATTTGAAAGTGCTTAACTTTACCTGGATCAGTCCTTTCGGTTTGAATGGAAGAGTTTACCACAGGGGAACTATAGATTTATTGCTTCCGGGCAGCATTTCTCAACTAGTAATCTGCCAAATATGCTGGACTACAAATCCCATCAATCCTAGCCAGCAAAGTGATAGGAGGCGAAACCTAAGTTGCTTCCCCAAAAAGTGTCCAGAATCTATTTCACATCTTCCATTTGTGGGCTATGTGTAAGAAGTGAAAGAGAAATATGATCTAAACGAGAGCAATAAGCATACCACCGGCATAAAATAACCAGGAAGCTTATAGCTGCAATACAGTAAGAGAAGAAGTACAAAATTAAAATCTTGAGAGGTTTAAAGACAGCATATTTATTTTCTAAAATAACAGCTACATTTTCTTCCCACTTTTACAAGAATAGATCTGTTAAACAAGCTAATGTGAGCCAAGAAGCTCATTTTAAGAGTAAGAAAGAGTAGGAGTCACCGATATAAAAAATGTCAATGGAGAAGAATGTGTAAGAAGAGAGCAGTATTCTGAGATCAGATTTGTAAGAGGAACATCAGGGGGAAAGTACACAAAATCTTTCTTAAAATGTTAAATTAACTTTCCTTCACCATTACTTGTAGCTGAGAGTGACTTTTAGCTGGTTTTGTATAGCCTCTGTGAAGAAGGAAAATATTTCCTCGTTAATTTATGGCTCAAGGCCAGTGTTTGGCCTCATCTTGTGTATTTGTATGCATGCCTACAAAGTTCAGGCATTTAAAGGGGACTGTTTTGGCTTTGGGAGAAATTCTTGGTGCCCGTGATGTTTAAATTGTCTCATGAACAGACCAATAAAATTTCTGACATTTTCAACTCTGCCAGTAATGACTACTTGGAATCAGTCAGCAGTCTTTTTATAGCACAAAACTAGCCTAGGGAGTTTTACTGCCCCAACATGCTTATGTACCTTACATTGTAGAAAATAACTTAGGCTTTTTTAGAATCCAAGATGGAGTTACACAACCCTTTTAATCCTTCCTCAACCACTCCTCAGTCACTTCAGTTGTGTCATACAACACAACTGCTGCTCAGAATTAAAACGGCCACTGTGTTGTCCTTCCTCACAACAACGTCCACAGCAATGTGAGTTACTACATCTATAATATAGTATAGTAACTCAGGAGCAAAAGGAAAGATGTGTGCTGCTTGGTATCAGTTCCAAAATCTCTTAAGCCACGTTGACATGGCATTTTTCCGGCATGCAGACCCAGCCTTGGTGGTGATGAGGAGCAAAGAAGGATTGGCTCCAACGTCATAATATAGTTGAGCCACCTCACTCTAGAACTAGACAATGCATATTTTAAAACTTCAACCTCTAACTACTCAGGTATATTGCTCCTATTGATGCAGTCAGGTCAAGATACTTTGCTACTTGAAGCATCTCAACCAATCGTGCTGGCCCCACACCCAAGCCAAGGGGTAGGGTATTCTACACCTATTTTGGCACATGTGGCAGAAAATTTCACTAGTATATCTTCCCATTCCTGACATGAATAACAAAAAGGACAGTATCCTGATACATAATTCTCTCTACACAATGAGAGTGAAGTCATTGGCTGCAAGAGATTGCCACTGATTAAAGACTTATTTTTTTCAATGTGGGCTCAAGGCTTTTATAGTTCAGTGAGTTAGGTACCTGGCTGTGGAGCCAGAAGTTGGGAGTTTGATTCTCCACTGTGCATCCCAGAAGAGCCAGCCTGTGTGGCTTTGGCAAGTTGCACAGTCCCAAGGCACCCTCCAGAAGAAGGGAATTGGCTTGATGGCACACAATTACTACTATTATTCTTATTATTTTCAATTTGGCATTGTGTACAACTTTGTGTCATTGTGTGCAAGAGGTATGCATCATGATATATATAAAAAAGGACTTCTTTAATTAGCACCAATCTGGCTACTCCCATTACACAGGCAGAGCTAAATAACAGGATACGGATCAATATTATTATATTAAGTAACAATTAATGAACTACAGTATTTGCTGCCCTTTTCGTGCCATTTCATATTTGCTAACTGAGGCAGCTACCTCACTCTGACTAAAAGAAGGAGCTATTGGGAAGGAAGGAAGGCTATAATGATGCTATTCAAATTAGCAAGTCAGAGTCACAAATCAAATTTTCTACGAATTTTCTGAAGGCATTTAAGGCTTTAGTATTAATCCCACTTACTTGGAGTCAGTGAAAGGTGATGACATGCAGAATCAATGGGAGCTATTTTTCACCAGATATATGTAGGACTGCACCGTAAATGGGCTTTTCTGAGAAAAACTGCAGTCGTTGAACCAATGAGTAATTGCAGTCATGTCACTTTCTGCTTTCTCCCAATTACCTCACAAGTTATAAATGAGCTGTTTATTTATTAATTTATACCCAGCCTGTCTACTAAAAATAGTTCTTATGCAACTGACAGTAAAAATACAGATAATGCAAAATTCTCACAAGGATAAAAACATATCCATTAAAACGCAGTTATGGAGCATGTGATTAACCAATGTGGTGTAGTGAACAGAGTGATGAACTAGGGCTCAGGAAGCCTGGGTTCAAATCCTTGTTCAGTCATGGAAACTGACTGGGGATGCAGAACTGGTAAAACCAATCCTAAAATATCCCACTAAACTTGAAATCCCTATTAGGGTTGCAATAATTGGTTCTGACTTGACAGCACATAACAATTGACAATGTAGCGACAGTAGGTCACATACTGGTAACTTCTTGTTTAGAGTACTACAATGAATTCTGTGTACAACTGTTCTCGAAGACAATATGAATGCTGCAGTGAGTGCAAAATATTGCAGCTAGACAGCTAGTAGAACCGAAAATCTTATTAGGTTTAATTTGGAGGAGGGGCAAATATTTAAGTTGATGCTAAATTTTTAGGTGTAAAATATTCCAGTTGGTAATTTACCATTACCTTCTAATGCCACTTTGGAAAGATGCAGCTTGCTTAAGGCCAACTTGGTGGCAGAGCATGTAACCTCATCACCCATAAATTCTCTAAGTGATCTTGGTTAAACCGTCCTGCGAGAGGCGCATTAGGAATTCAAATTCTCAGCCCCTGGCTCCATGCCCTGACTACTGAGCTATACCAGGTCAGCAAGTTACTGCTTCCCCCTTTACCCTTTTAACTTATTAATTCCCAAGAGGGCCTGGCAACAATTTTGCTTTCCTGCAATTAATATGAAGCATGTACCTTATGTCCAGAGTAGAACACTAGACTTAGAGGACCACAATCTTGACACCAAAAAGAATCCCTCCTTCTTTCAAGCCAATTCTGTTATCCATTGCTTTACAGCCTTATAACCCTGCACTATAATCATCATCATAATCATTATCACTTTGCCGCCGCCACCAGCGCCACCACCACCATCATCTTAGAACTGCAGAGCTGGAAGAGACCTTATGGATCATCAAGTCCAGTCCATGTCAGCAAGGCACAGTGGGGAATCAAACTCCCAACCTCTCGCTCGGCAGTCAGAGACCTAAACCATTCTCATAGAGCTAATTAAATAATGAAGATTACCAATTTTGCACTTACTCATTTAAACCTCCACATAATGCATCACCTTCTATCTTCAGTGAGGCTCACTCCTAGAAAAAGTGTTCATAGGATTGTGATTCCTGAACAATGCAAATCCATGCAACTCAGAAAGAATTCTCCCTGTGTTCTTACTTTTATATTTAGTTATATTGGTTTATTATTTACCCAAATAGTTTGTCTTCCACTAGATTTTTAATTTATTCTTTTGTAAACATATTCATTCTTCAATTTTATATATATATTTTGGAGGTACTTTAGGCAGAAGGATGGAGAATGTGATTACAAGCCATTTAAACTGTAGTTCTATACACACCTACCCAACATTCCTTTCCACAGAATCATAGAATAACTAAGTTAGAAGGAGCCTATAAGATAATCAAATCCAACCCCTTGCACAAGGCAGAACCCAAATCAAAGCAGATTTGACAGAGATTTGTCCAATTTTCTCTTGAATGTCTCCAGCATTGGAACTCTCACCACTTCCCGAGGTCAATGGTTCCATTGTTGTACTAATAGTAAAGAGATTTTTTCCTGATATTCACTCTAAATCTGGTTTCCTATAACTTGAGCCCATTATTACATGTCATGCACTCTGGGATGACTGAGAACAGATGAGGCCTAATCAATGCTGAATAGAGGGGACTAGTACCTTACAGGATTTGGAGACTATACCTTTGTTAATGCATCCTAAAATAGCATTTGCCTTTTTTGCAGCCACATTGCATTGTTGGCTTATATTCAGCTTTTGAGCTTCAACAATTTCAATTCCATTAGTAGTAGGACAAGCAAGATTGCAGTAACCTCCCTACCACCACTGCATGGAGTTCTGGAGCCTGGGAGATAAGCTAATGAGAAGGTTTTCTCTCATGCTTCTGCACTGCCATACCTTCCTGCATGCATTTGTTGTTGAAAGGATAATTACAGTGGATCAATTTTGAAACAACTCTGTGTCACAACTCTTCTACTGAGACCCCCTGCAGACCTTTTTCCTTCAGAAAACTTTTCCTACCGCAGTCCAGTGTATTGGGTGACCACAAAGTCTGCCATGTTTGGAAATTCTCACATTTACAATGGATTAAGTTGTGGCTCATGTGGCAGAATGAAAGCATGTCTAGAGGTTCAGATGGAGGTTGCATATTATGTGACTGTAATTTTCCTGACTGTGCTTCAGTAACTGCTAGTTTCACAGTATAAGTATAGTAATGACATTGAACCTCCTGCAATTGCTTTAACTGTGCAATTATGCTCATAACCATGTGAAAATGATTTACATTAATACACTTTTAATTAAAAGCAGCAGAGAGAACGGCTGGATGCAAATTCCATGATAGACTCTTAAAAGTATGCAACCTTTGACAACTATGAGCTAGTTATTTCTACAGCTGCACTGAATTTTCAGAAGATCATTCTATGCTGTATATACTACAGCAACGCCTTTGACTGCGTGGATGATGAGAAACCATGAGTTGTTCTGAAAGACATGGGAGTGCCTCAGCACGTCAGTACCCTGGTGCATAACCTGTATTGTGGACAAGAAACTACCATTAGAATAGAATATGGGGATATAGAATGGCTTCCTATAGGAAAAGGATTCAGACAAGGGTACATTTTATCCCTTTATGTGTTCAATCTGTATAAAGAAAGTCAGACTAGATTCAGTTGAAGAGGAGTAAAAGTTGGTGGAAGAAACATCAAAAATTTAAGATATGCAGATGACACCATCTTACTGGCAGAAAGCAGCAAGGACTTGAAATATCTTGAAGTCAAATAAGAAAATGTCAAAGCAGAATTGCAGTTGAACATTAAGAAGACCCAAATCATGACTACAGAAGAACTACACAACTTTAATGTTGATGATGAAAACAGTGAAATAGTGAAGGATATCTTTGTTCATCATCAATCCACATGAAGACTGCAGCCAAGAAATCAGAAGAAGACTGAGAATGATAGCAATGAAGGAATTAGAAAATTTCACCAAGTGTAAGGATGTGTTGCTGGAAACCAAGATCAAGTTCTTTCACACTCTTTTATTCCCAATCATCGTGTATGGATGTGAAAGCTGGACAGCAAAAAAAAAGCTGACGGGGGAAAAAAAAAGATTCATCTGAAATGTGGTGCTGGCAGATAGCTTTGTGGATACCTTAGACTGCCAGAGAGATGAACAAGTGAGTCCTAGATTAAATCAAGCCTGAACCAGCTCTGGAGGCCAAAATGATGAAACTGGTGCTCTCATACTTTAGGCAAGTTTCTCTGGAAAAGACAATAATGCTGGGAAAGGTGGAAGGCAACAGGAAAAGAAGACCCAACACAAGATGGATTGACTCCCTAAAGGAAGCCATAGGCTTGAGTTTACAAGAGCTGAGCAGGGCTGTAGAGGAGAAGGGCATTTTGGAGATCCCTCATTTATAGCATCAGCATAAGTTGGAGGCAACTTGACAGTACGTGACAACTGAATTTTTACCCAATAATTTTTTCAGGACAAACAGAAGCTTTAGGAGAGGGAAAACATTCATAAACCATGCTCTTTGTTTACTTTTTCCATCAGCTATTCTCTGATGGTTAGCAGAATTTCCCCCCCAAGATGATCAAGGCCAATGAGAGATCAGACCATATACAGCAGACATAGGCAAAGTGCAGCCCGAGGGCCACATACAGCCTGCGAGCTGCTCCTGTCCGGCCCACCGGTCATTGCTCTAGTCCGGTGTTTAAGCACTTGTTCAAGCCCAAGACAGACTGGATTTCTCTCACTGAACAAGTTGAACATCAAAATCATTTATAGCTTTTTGTCTAAAGTTTATCAGTTGCTTATCTTTAACATACCACAAAAAAACCTCTTTAGCATTTATGAAGATTAACAAGTTTAAAATAAAAACAATCATAACATCACTGCTTCATTTTATTTTTAAGTAAAGTTGGTTCGGCCCCCGAACACAGTTCAGATTTTTCATGTGGCCCCCTATAGAAATTAATTGCTCACCCCTGATATACAGTGATGCCTCGCAAGACAAATGTCTCATGCAACAAAAAACTCACAAGACGAAAGCATTTCATGATTTTTTGGTGACTCACAAGACAAATTTTTCTATGGCCATGCTTCGCAAGACGAATAGGAATGCATTAATTAAATTTCAATGCATTCCTATGGGAAACCGTGCTTTGCAATGTGAAATTTTTGCAATACGAAACAACTTGCGGAACGAATTATTTTCATCTTGTGAGGCATCACTGTAGTCAGAGTACTTGAATTATGTCATCAGAAAGACAATAAGAGTTGGGTGCATGATGTCAAAAAGCAACAAAAGGAAGAGAAAATGAAGCATTGTCCACTATCTGAATAGGCTTTCTGATGACTTAACGCTGCCAGTCAGTTATTTACATGACAAAATATAAAGAAGCCAAATCTAAGTGAGCAACTGCTTTCTACTGAGCAGTACTTCCTAATTCTAGTCTAAACAGGCAACAATTGGGGCCAGTCTTGTAAAGCTCCCCCCCCCCAATAATTGTTGGAGTGGAAGAGTGTAAAATGGCAGTTTGCAGAGGAGAAAAAATTCTGTGTAATTTATTCTGGCTTGACACATGTTTGACTGATGCCTTATGTTTCTCTGTGGAGCTGCTCTAGTGCAAGGGACGTGGTGGCGCTGCGGGATAAACCGCAGAAGCCTTTGTGTGCTGCAGGGTCAGAAGACCAGCAGTCGTAAGATTGAATCCACGCAACGGAGTGAGCTCCCGTCGCTTTGTCCCAGCTCCTCGCCAACCTAGCAGTTCGAAAGCATTCAAATGCGAGTAGATAAATGGCTACCACCTCGGTGGGAAGGTAAACACCGTTTCGTGTATAGCCACGCTGGCCATGTGACAACGGAAACTGTCTTCAGACAAACGCTGGCTCTACAGCTTGGAAACGGGGATGAGCACCGCCCCCTAGAGTCGGACACGACTGACTAAATGTCAAGGGGAACCTTTACCTTACTCTAGTGCAAGTGGCTTATAGATTGCATCCATAAGTCAAAATGAATAAACTACCTATGAATTAGCATCTCTTGAGCTCTAATCAGAGAGCTTGTGGTCCAAGTTGGGAGGGATATGCAGAACTCCCCTGCTCAGACTACAGACCGCTTATGTACGTAATCAAATAAGTGTATGATTGGAAGAAACACTAACCCTCTAATTAAGTGTCAGTGGCACACATTCCTTATTGTGTGTTATCTTCAAATATTTTTCCTTTGAGAAGCATGACGACATTGCATTTTACCATGTCTAATAGCTACAAGGGACTGGAAATTTTGGGCAGGAGAAAGAACAGGCTTTCAGAAGAGAAGCAGATTTCTCCATCCTTCATGGCCTGCCCACTTGATTTCCCTCTTAGTCGCAAAGGACAGAAGGTCTCTTCCTTCATGAGCTGCTCAGGACATAATAGGCTGGTGGCAGTAGCAGAACATGTTAAAATTACTCTTGGGTACTAGACACACCAAAATCCCCAAAGACATATGGCCAGTAATAGTCCAAAAGTAACATTTCCAAGTCCTTTTCTTTTTAAACTGTTTTAGATAAGGGTCATGTGTGCCCTCTGCACATGGCAGGCTACTAGTAAACAAGATGGCTTTTTTGGTCACTCAGAAAATAATGACTATGTGCTGCCTTTGATTCAAGAAACGATACAGTACTTTGTTGGTTCAGCCATGACCATTTGGCTTCTGGCTTTGGAGGAAGAGGAGCAAAAGTAGCAGCAGTATGTTTTTTGGAGTGTGAACCGATCTCAAACATCATTTGGGTGTATTTGGGAACTGAAGAAAACTGTAGGGGGTAGGTTAGATTTGTTTTTTAAAAATTGTTTTGTCCGTTTGTTTTGAGGATCACCAAGTTGGTGGCTCAGAAATTAGCAAAGCAGTTTAATTTAAAGGGGACGTGGTGGCACTGCAGGCTAAACTGCAGAAGCCTTTGTGTGCTGCAGGGTCAGAAGACCAGCAGTCATAAGATTGAATCCACGCAACGGAGTGTGCTCCCATCGCTTTGTCCGAACTCCTCGCCAACCTAGCAGTTTGAAAGCATGTAAATGTGAGTAGATAAATAGGTACCACCTCAGTGGGAAGGTAAAAATGGCGTTCCCTTGTCATGCTGGCCACGTGACAACGGAAACTGTCTCTGGACAAGCACTGGCTCTGTGGCTTGAAAACGGGATGAGCACTGCCCCCTAGAGTCGGACACGACTGGACAAAAATGTCAAGGGGAACCTTTACCTTTTATACAAGACAGACTCAAGATACTTTGCTACCACCCCTACTTTGCTCACTCAGCCAAGTCATTGTTAACCAAAATCCCAGACTGGCACTCCTCATTTCTTACAAGAACAATTCAATGCACTACAATATAGTCACGTAAATAGCTAACTATTTGCTGCCTTTTCATAAAAATCTGCTGCCTGACATCTAAAATCTCTTGCAACTGCCTTATTCTGACTGATGGTGTGTATGCTTCACTAATAATTAATTATTGTTATTGTTGTTGTTGTTGCTATTAAACAACACCAGGCACAATCAAAATTGTAAAAACATTGACTGATATTATATAACAAATACAAGTTTTAACCAAAAACCTAAGTATCTGTTAAATATCGGCGCAGTAGGTATGCTGTTCCTAATATTGCTGTTTTTTGTAGCTCTGATGGTGTGATTTCTGAGATCTGCAACTACTTATAGTACTGTGTGAAATTTCTTGATATTGTTCCCAAGGTCCCAATGACTACTGGGACCACTGAGGTGTGCTTTTTCTAGAGGCAAGATGTTTCTTTTACCAGGTCTCTGTACTTTGTTAGTTTGTCCAATTCTTTATTTTCAGCTCTGGCATCCCTTGGAATTGCAATGTCAATGATCCAGACATTTCTTTGTTCTATTACTACTATGTCTAGTGTGTTATGTTTGGATCCGGAAATCCCACAAGGACTTCCTCATTTTCTGACCCTTCTCTACCTGATGTTCCCATGGGTTTTTGGAGGCCGGCAAGTTATATTTTTTACATAATCACCAGTGTACTAACTTTGCCACTCTATCATGTCTAACTTTGTAATCTGTGCAATCTTTGGACATTCACAGATGAGGTGTGACAGTTTCTTCTTCTTCTTTAAAATGCATCATAAAGTCAATTCTGAATTATACTGACATTTTTAAAGGTTTCCAAATAGCCAGAACTGGTTTCTCAGGCCCTCTAGCTTGTTGGTACATTGGTACCAGGCAGCTTGCCCAAGGCTGAACACAAGACTAGGAGGCACAAAGGAACTGAAGTCCTGGTTCTGCAGACAGGTACTCCAACCCACTGAGCTATCTCTCCTGTTCTCCACCAACACCGTCTACATAGAATGCAGCTTTTTAAGAGTGTCAGCTTCATGAGATATTGACACATTTGGCTTGAACAAGCTCATGTTGACAAGAGACCGCAGCAGCTAGCGGCCAGAAATAACAGCATCTTTCCTCTTTTCCCCTTTCCCTGAAATTGTTTGATACAATAAAATTACTGTTATGTTTTAATGCTAGACATTTTTCCGCCTCCTTCATAGTTTGTCATTTGTGAGACATGGAAACTCAGTGTGCAGTGATGTCTCACGTTTTGCTTTACTGGAATTGAGTAGGAAGGTGAGTGATAGAAGGTGATGGCAGCAGCAGTCCAGTGTTTTTTATTAACCTTTTTTCACTTGCATACCCCTTGGCAGCCCATTTCCATAACTTGCACCTTTCATATTAGCAAAATGTTTATAATGTAATATGGTTGTGGTTATCTCAAAGTTATATATTGCAATTGTAAATAAATAGCCCAATAATGGTACTAAAAAGCAGTGACTAATAAGGTGAACAGACACGTGTGTATAGATTTACATTCAAAATTCAAAAGATACCATGCATTCAAGCAAATACATCACAAAAGACCCAGGAGATCTCACTCATGGAACACTGCTCACAGAACTGATGGAGGCCCCCAGTTATATAAATACCAGTACCAGAGTGACAGCACTCGGATGCTTGTAAAGCAGAGGAGGGTGAAAGCTGAGCCTGTGAGAAGCACACTCCAAGCACACCTGCTGTAGTGTCATGTCTGCAACACACTGTTTAGAGAGGGACTCCCCACCATTCACCAAAATAACAAAGCGAGGGAACGGGGCTTGTCTTGAGGTTAAATAAAGGAGAAAACCCATTCCGCCACTTCTCATAAAGTTCAATTAATTTTGTTAATTCATTTTTTTTCCACATACCCCTAAATATCCTGGTTCAGTACCTCCTGGGGTTACATGTGCCCCAGGTTGGGAATCGCTGTTCTAGTCCCATACTCAGAATAGCTCTTCTAATGTACACATGTATTAAACTGAAGGGTGTAGAGCAGCAATCAGTAAAGAGCATACATATCTACAAGAATGATGCAAATGCAAAAAAAGGCATTAATTAAGTGTAGAAATAGATAAGAGTGGATTCAAGTGTTCACTAAACTCCCAGGGAAGTAGATCATTTACATTCAAACCCTTAACTGCATAATAAATGCCCAGATTCAAATCTCTTTAGACTGTGGCTCTCGGTAGACTTCTAAAAATGTACGCTTATGGAGTAAACAGAATGCCTAATAGCTTCCAGCGGCACATCAGATTTGTTACACTTATGGGAGGATGAGTTATCAAATATTCATGCCTCCAGCTCTTATGCAACACTAAGATTCCTCCCCCACAACCTGTGGAAAAAAATGAAAAGTTCACAAGATGTACAAGATAAAGAGACTGTTTTATCTGACATGGACACCAAGTTTTCTCTGTAGGTCCAGAAAATGTAGAGGGCACGGAGTGGCGAGCAGAGCTTTTTCACCAGTTCATGTAATAAGAATGGGGACGTTCTTTGGTAGTTGCATCCAAAGTTATAATCCTAACACAAACAAGCTCACACAAATAATAAATAATCCTTTCGAAATGAAAGGTATTGACTGATCTGACTGTACCTTTCATTTTTTTGCTATATATGTCTCTACTCCCGAATATTCCCTGAACTGAGAACTGCAGATTCTGAGCTTCTTGCTTTTTGCATACCTGGGGTTTCATTACCACCAACACTGTTGCTTAAACTGGTTTAACAATCTTTCTTCTTCCCTGCAGATCTTGGGAGGAGAGCCAAAGGAACCCACATCATTCACCCCAATTTTCCTTCGCAAATGTGAATGACTAATATTCTCTGGGACTCTGTGAGCATGTGCATATTTTCTATATATTCACAGAACATTTGCTATTAAGTGTCAGCAATGAATAGGCATCCAGTTGTTTTGCATTAGTGTCAAAAACTGACAAAAGCACCGCATAAAACTGATATAGTACGACAGGGTGCTGAGCCTTTCCCAGAAAAAAAATTGAGCTAGGAAGCTATAAATTGCAGGGTGTGTTGGCTAATTTGTCTGTATTCAATGGTGCAAAAATCAACTACTGTACTTATGATTTTAACTTATCTTTCATGTTCAGGTCCAAAGTGAACCTGGCAGCACCTCCAGAAAAGTTTAATGTGGAAGAGCATAGGACCATAATCAAGTTCCTGTTTCTCCAAGGGAAAGGTGCAAAGCAGATCCATGATGAAATCTTACAAACTATGGGTGACAGTGGCCCTTCAGTTAAAGGTTGGGTTGTCAATTTTAAAACTGGCCATTTCAGTGTTGAAAGTGAGAAACCCAGTGGAAGGCCTGTTTCTGTCTCTGTGCCTGCAAATGTGAAGCCATCCATGACATGATCATGGAAGACCACCGAATATCAGCCAAAAGTATTGCTATATATTTGAGAATATAATGTGAGAGAGTTGGTGCCGTTATCCACAACAACTTGGAAATGAGAAAGCTGGCAGCTTGGAGTCATCGGTGGCTGCTTTGGAACATTTTGCAAGAAATGAGTCAGATTTCCTGGACCAACTGGTAACTGGTGATGAGACATGGATCTACTGTTAAAATCCTGAGACAAAGTAACAGTCTAAGGAATGGAGGCACGGTGGTTCCCCTAGGCCAAAGAAGTTCCGAGTGCAAAGGTCAGTGCAGAAGCAAATGGCAACAGTTTTTTGGGATAAGAAGGGAGTTCTGCTGGTGGATTATGTTCAACAGGGTTCAACCATAATTGCAAAATATTGCTGTGCCTTATTGACGAAGTTGAGGCAAAACATCAAGGAAAAACATTGAAGAAAGCTCTCCAAAGGTTGCATGCCAATGCCTCATCACACACTGCAGGTGAAACAATGGCAAAACTGACCTCCTTAGCCTTTTCAAGTACAGTGGTGCCCCGCATAGCGACGTTAATCCATTCCAGGAAAAACGTCGCTATCTGGAAACGTCGCTATGCGGGGGAAACCCCACAGGAACGCATTAAACTCCGTTTAATGCATTCCTGTGGGGACAAAACTCACCGCTAAGTGGGAATCCTCAATCCAGCCGCCATTTTCGCCGCCTCAGTAAGCAAGGAATTGGCGTGAAAACGCTGCAGGAAGGTATTTTCTGGCAGCCATTTTGGAACCGCCAATCAGCTGTTCCAAAACATCACAATGTGAAGATCGGTAAGCAAAACGCTTACCGATCATCGCAATGCGATGTTTACCCTATTCAGAACATCGCAATGCAATCGGTTTTTTGATTGCAAAAAACGTGTTGCTATGCGGATTTGTCGTTAAACGGTGCGCTCGTTAAGCGAGGCACCACTGTAATGCCCCATCCACCCTGTTCTCCTGACCTTGCTTCTTCTGACTATTATCTGTTCCCCAAACTTAAAAAACACCTAAAGGGTCAACGATTTGGGACTGTTCTGGAGGCAACTAATGTTGCAAATGAGGATAGATGTTGCAAGTCCATTGACTTCCTGGGGGAATATGTAGAATAGTGTGGCATTTACAGCTTCCTAGCTCTATTTTTTTCTGGGAAAGGCTCAATACTTATCAGCATTGCCTGGTAAAACCCAGAGTTTGGACATTCATGTTTTTAGTATGTTTGTGAAAATGTCTCTGGCTCCAGTGCAGTGCATTTCTCTGATTCTCACTCAAATTTGCTTTCCTCCATTGTTTCTGTTGATACAGGAGTCTTTGTATTTTTCTTTTGTATTGAATGTTGTACCTTTTGGGGCCCATTTTTCCTAATGTGTGCACTCATTTAATATTTCTCCTAATGTACACATTTGCCCATTTAACCAAATTTGCACAATTTCTCCAGTTAACTAAAGGGCATTGTGCATATGTTTTTCAACAGCACACATACCTGCTGACTGTACTTTAAAATGTGCAATCCATTTTGTCCACACATGGTTTCTCTGAAATGCCCAACAGACTTTACAAATGTGCTAATTCTCAAAGAAAGGTGAGTTTCTTCTTAAATGAATCTCAAGAGGTGCAAAAACATTGCTTTCATCTTAGGAAATTCCTCAGCAAATTGATCTGGAGAATGGGAAATCTGAGAGTAGTTCATACATAATTGTGCTGATCAATACCACTTGATTATTAGTAAGTTCTGCCACTGTTCCATAATTGAAAGTTTACTTAGATGTGATTCGGAAGAGGAGGGTAGTTTGCAAATGTAGGAGTCTGTATGCATAGGAAAAGACAGTCCCATTAGGGAGTTACAGATTTTACCATATCAGCAAGTCAAACTTCTATGCATTCCCAGTTGAATTGAATCTGCAGAAAGGCAATGTTCTGCCTTTTGGGAGGATTTTCTGAAAGCATGGAGGAGAATCTGAAGCGCCAATCCTTCAATGTCTCTTCTTACTTACAAATCAAATCTCCTTGTGTTGGAGAAGAATGAGCCAAAACTTCCACCCAACACATACAGTACAAGAGACAAGTACTGGCAAACTCAGAGTATCATTGAAAGTGACAGATAGAAGAACCCCCTCAACCAATTCCACAGAATGCTGAGTGGCAGGGAGGGGAAGAGATGACATCCGAGTGGGAGTGCAGAAGCTAGAAAGGGAGGAGAGAAGAAAGGAGGGAAGGAACTGAGAGGAAAGGAAGTAGATGCAGTTCCCTACATAGGAACAGGCCTGTGGAATTTTACTCCTTCTACTGAACTGGCCATGAGAGCCTGCTCATGTCCAAATGCTGTGTGTTCACTGGAAATAATGAAGGACCCTCTTGTCTAATCCAGCGGTTTTTAAATTTCAGCCCTTGGATTTATTTATTTTTTAGACTACTGTATAACTATTAGAAACCGTAGCCAGCATAGTAAATGGCCAAGCTTTCTGGGAGTTGTAGTGCAATAAGGCCTGCCCCGCCCCCAGGTTATGGAATCACTAGTCTAATGTATTGCACAGACTGCAAGCAATCTATAAGTGAAAAGTACCCTGTGGGTTATCAGATAAAACCTTGGCCTGGCATTTGGTAACAGACTATGGAAGGTTACTTTTTTAAAAGTCACGGCTGTCATTCTGAGCCTCCTCATTCGTTAGCATAATGGTAGCAGGGTTCCCCCCCCCCCCTAGATTTTAAAACAATTGACATAGTTACTATAGCACCCATCATCCCTAACTGGATCAGAGTCCAACAACATCTAGGAAAGAGGTGAGGTTAACAGAAGGACTGCTGTGTCTTACTTATGGCCCACAAGCTGTGACCTGCCCTTATGCAAGACTCCACTGTGAGGATCCTGTTGTTTGAATCAGGAAACTCAGGAAAAGTCTTCAGGGGCCTTGATAAAAAAATTCCAGAGCTGCAATAAGCAATTTTAGCACCTGAAGCAAGTGCTAGCATCTCCCATTCACTCCACCCTGAGGCAGAGGCCCAAGCCCCCACCCCCCCAAGAAAAGGGGGAAGGGGCCACTCCCCAGAAATAAGGAAAGTAAATATGGCTGGCAGGTGCTGCCACTTATTTGTACCAGTGGTACAATGAAGGTACTGTACATTGAGGCATGTCATACCGTAGTTACAGCCCTGGATAAATCTATGCTGAGGATGCAACCGCTTCCACTCCTTGCCTGCTGTGACTCTCCAGCTCCTGAAAGCTTTCTTCTCTTCGTTTGATGGTCAGCTTTCTTCTAATTCCCTGGGTTACAAAGGATTCTTGCTTCTCAGTTTACAGCTATCTGATTTGACTGCAACCATCTCAAGGAGGTTATCTGCCCCAGTGAGAGGTTTATGATTATTATGTTATTCCTAGAAAGAAAAGATTTACCAAGAAATAAAAAAAACAAATAAAAAAATTAAATAAAAAATAAATTTACAGCTGTCAATTAGGAAAATCTTCAGGAACTGAATTTCTCTGGGCTGGTCTGCATTGACATTTACATCATGCTGAGTCGTCGTTGTTTAGCCGTTTAGTCGTGTCCGAATCTTTGTGACCCCATGGGCCAGAGCACGCCAGGCCCTCCTATCTTCCACTGCCTCCCAGAGTTGTGTCAAATTCATGTTGGTTGCTTCGCAGACACTGTCCAGCCATCTCATCCTCTGTCGTCCCCTTCTCCTCTTGCCATCACACTTTCTTAACATCAAGGTCTTTTCCAGGGAGTCTTCTCTTCTCATGAGATGGCCAAAGTACTGGAGCCTCAGCTTCAGGATCTGTCCTTCCAGTGAGCACTCAGGGTTGATTTCCTTTGGAATTGATAGGTTTGTTCTCCTTGCAGTCCAGGGGACTCTCAAGAGCCTCCTCCAGCACCACAGTTCAAAGGCATCAATTCTTCGGCGGACTGCTTTCTTTATGGTCCAGCTCTCACTTCCATACATCACGACAGGAAAAACCATATCTTTGACTATTCGGACTTTTGTTGGCAAGGTGATGCCTCTGCTTTTTAAGATGCTGTCGAGGTTTGTCGTTGCTTTCCTCCCCAGAAGCAGGCGTCTTTTAATTTCGTGGCTGCTGTCTCCATCTGCAGTGATCATGGAGCCCAAGAAAGTAAAATCTGTCACTGCCTCCATATCTTCCCCTTCTATTTGCCAGGAGGTGATTGGACCAGTGGCCATGATCTTAGTTTTTTTGATGTTGAGTTTCAGGCCGTTTTTTGCATTCTCCTCTTTCACCCTCATTACAAGATTCTTTAATTCCTCCTCACTTTCTGTCATCAGAGTGGTATCATCTGCATATCTGAGATTGTTGATATTTCTTCCGGCAATCTTAATTCCGGCTTGGGATTCCTCCAGTCCAGCCTTCCGCATGATGTATTCTGCCTATAAGTTAAATAAGCCGGGGGACAATATACAGCCTTGTCGTACTCCTTTCCCAATTTTGAACCAGTCAGTTGTTCCATATCCAGTTCTAACTGTTGCTTCCTGTCCCACATATAGGTTTCTCAGGAGATAGACAAGGTGGTCAGGCACTCCCATGTCTTTAAGGACTTGCCATAGTTTGCTGTGGTCCACACAGTCAAAGGCTTTTGCATAGTCAATGATTACATCATGCAGTCAATGGTAACTAATGTGAATCATACTATCCCAATAGGAGAGTGTTTCCTGCAGTATTTGCCAGTGTAGTTACACGCTAAGAGCCATGATGAACAGAACCCTGTCATAGCTTGTAGAAGAAGATTAATACTGCAAATCAGCAATCTTTCATCATCCAAAATGTCAGTGTATTTTCTATCTTATCACTGTAGTTTCATACGCCTCTGAGGCAACTGTGGCCTTCAGTTTGACAAAAAGAAAAGGTAAGTCTTTTCTATTTCCTTCTCTTTTTTATCAGCAAAATTTCAAGCATTTCTCACAAACTAATCTAATCACAAAGAAACAAAAGAAAACAATGCAAACAAACCTTTGTACATGGTTCAACAACTCTATTAATGAAAGACTTTTGGGCAAAAAAATTAATTTTTGCAAAATGAATGCAGTTTTTCAGAGACTGTCATATACAGTGGACCCTCGACTTACAGACGGCTCGACTTACAGACTTTTCGAGTTACAGACTTCTCTGGCTGCAAAATTTAGATTCGACTTGCTGCCAGAGAATCGACTTACAGACCAGAAAAAAACCAAAATGGAATAAAATTAGAATAAAAACCACTGGTTATGGGATTAATCGGTTTTCAGTGCATTGTAGGTCAATGGAGATTCGACTTACAGACTTTTCGACTTGCAGCCACCATTCCAATACGGATTAATTCCTTAAGTAGAGGGTCCACTGTAGAGACAAAGAGAACTATTTGAATAGAAGAGAACAATAAAAAAGGGGGGGATCTCTTCCAGAAGATCAAGAAATCAAAGGGAAATTTCTGCCTGGATTAGAAATGCTGAAAGATCAACAAGGAAATTATATTATCTGACTAAGAGAAAATAAAGAGAAGATGGAAACAGTATACTGAAGACCTATATGGGAGAGAGAAAAGGATGACAGATTCCTTTGAAGGACCATCAGTTGTAGACAGCAAAGTAGCAGTTGTAGAAAGTGAAGTGAAAGCTGCTCTGATAATATTAGGAAGAAGTAAATCACCAGGGGCTGATGAAATACCAATAAAACTAATTCAAGCTACAAAGACTGAATCTGTCAAAATCCTAACAAGAATATGCCAACAAATATGGAAAACAAGACAATGGCCCACAGACTGGAGGTGTTCAATATAAATTCCAATCTCCAAGAAAGGAGATGTCAAGGCAGGCAGTATTGATAAGACCATTGCTCTCATTTCCCATGCAAGCAAAGTGATGCTCAGGATGTTGTAACAAAGACTTTTACCTTATATGGAGCAAGGAATGCCTGATTTTCAAGCCAGATTCTGAAAAAGAAGAGGCACTTGAGACCAGATTGCAAATACCCACTGGCTACTAGAATGCACCAAAGAATTTCAGAAGATCAGTCTATGCTTTGTAGACTACAGCAAAGCATTTGACTGTGTGGATCATGGGTTGCTCTAAAAGAAATGGGTGTGCCTCATCACTTGAGTGCCCTGATGCAAAACCTGTAATATGAACAAGAAGCTACCGTTAGGACAGAATATGGAGAGATAGAATGGTTTCCTATAGGCAAGGGTGTCAGACAAGGGTGCATTTTATCCCTTTTTCTGTTCAGTCTGTAGGCAGAACATATCACACAGAAAGCTAGAGTAGATTCAAACGAAGGAGTGAAAATTGGTAGAAGAAACATCAATAATTAAAGTTTCAGAAGAGTTAGAGGTTAGCCTGTGCTAGCATACCAGGCAAAAACAAATGGAAAATAAAAAACAAACAAAAAGACATCGTGGCACTTAAAGGCTAACTGCTATATTTCAACGTGAGCTTTTGTGCACAAGTCCACTTCCACAGACAAGTCTACTTGCCCAGTAGTAGTCCCACTCTTATGAGTGAAGAGGACTTGTATATGAAAGCTCACATAAAACAACAGCAGTTAGTTAATAGCAATGGTTTTGACGCTTTTTTCTTTTCTTTATTTGCCCAATAATTTAAGATGTGCAGATGATGGAAAAAAGCAGCAATGGTTTGAAATGACTTTTCGTGAAAGTTAAAAAGAAAGTGCCGAAGCTGGAGTGCAGATGAACATTAAGAAAACAAAAATCATCTTGTTTGCTTTGTACAGTGCACATAAGAAATAAAAAGAGCAGTGCTCAGTTTATCTCATAGTGGCCAGTTAGAGGGCAATGAGAAATGCAGCTAGGAGGACATAAGTACAATAGCATTAAACAGATAAAATCCAACATTGCATCAGCAGATCTCTGCTTGTGCAGCATCACTTTATACACTTCTCTGTTCTCCCTTGCTGTTCTCTGTATTGTAAGGTAAAGGTAAAGGATCCCCTTGACAATTTGTTCAGTCGTGTCCGACTCTAGAGGGCAGTGCTCATCCCCGTTTCCAAGCCGTAGAACCAGTGTTTGTCTGAAGACAGTTTCCATGGTTTCAAGGCCAGCGCGACTAGACACAGAACGCCATTACCTTCCCACTGAGGTGGTACCTATTTATCTACTCGCATTTACATGCTTTTCAAACTGCTAGGTTGGCAGGAGCTGGGACAAGTGATAGAGCTCACTCTGCCGCGTGGATTCGGTCCTACAACTGCTGGCCTTCTGATCTTGCAGCACAGTGGCTTCTGCAGTTTAACCGCAGCACCACCACATCCCTTCTCTGTATTGTACTTCCCCCATATCTGTTCTGGCCTTCATTAGTACTTAGAAAAGTTACTTTGTTGGAATATGAACTCCCAGATTCCCTGAGCCAGGATGGTAGTCAGCAGTTTGCAGTGCAAACGTAAAATTTCCAACTCTCTGCAGAATCTACTGAATCTGGCATGTTTTGCTGAAACACTAATGAAATATGTAGGGAAAATACAAGAAAATAGCCCTCACTTACACCAAATATATAATGAACTATTGAGAAAATAAATGCTGTATATATTTCCATAACAAGCCATGGTATTCTGGTGCAATCCACATTTAATTTTAATGGCTCATTCACTGCAGCACTACACTCTTTAGTATTGCTGTGACCATTGTTCAGATCACTGCAGTGGTACTCGGTTCTAAAGGAACACTAGCTACAATCACCTCATGTATTTTCCTATGGAATAATAATAATATAAAGAACTTGTTTTGTCGTGACAACTCAGCAGGCCTTTCCATCTGCAGTTTTAAATTCATCACTCTTTGATTTGTTGAGCCTACTCCTGGCATGAAAAAGTACAATGTGCATGTGTACAGTATTTATTTTGCAAGGCAGGTAGCCTTGCTAGGCAAAGTATTTGGACTTATACAAGAACCCTATTGGAAGAGAATACCAGCACGGGTAGCACACAGTCTGAACCAGTGGGGAAGGACAACAGGAAGGCAAATCTTCCTTCCTTTCTTGGCACTTTTAAATCTGAAGGAGGGCTGGTACTCTCAAACTCCTCTTCCTCCTCTGTAGTCATTTCCTGCTTCTTTTTCTTCTTCCATTTCGGCTAGGGAGACAACATTGCAAACATGGGAGCCCATTCTTCTATAAATAAGTTTGACAATGGTTTTCCCACAGAACCACTATCCACACTGTTAATAAACAGTGGGCAATAAACACAGTGTTTCTATTTTGCTTTATTGCCAGTCTCCAGAGTGATTATTCCTTTGGTTGTTGTGGGTTTTTCAGGCTCTTATGCCGTGTTCTGAAGGTTGTTCTTCCTAACGTTTCGCCAGTCTCTGTGGCCGGCATCTTCAGAGGACAGCACTCCTTTATTCCTTTAATCGCAAGCTCAGCTCCAGATCTCTGCAGTAAAAACATGTCAGCTTTCCTTACCATAAGTCCAAGACAGCAGGTAGCCTGAATCTTCTGTTTTTGGGGTTTCTTTTTCTGGTCTCACCTCCATGCAATCCAGCTTCCTGGTGAACCTTGCCTTTCCCTGATCCCATATGTGTGCATGTGTGTGTGTGTGTTTGTAGAAAGAGAAGGGGAGAATGAATGAGAATTTGCATTTGGATTCCTGCTGATTGGCAAAGGGGTGGGGGAGTGAGAGGTTGTGAAAGGGTATCTGGAGAGACAGGTGCAGAGGATGAGCAGGAAGCACAGTTTAACCTGGATTCTGGTCATGTCACCTGCTCCTGTGTAATGTGTATTAGCTGACTTGGATTCCAAGCTTATATAATACCAAAAAAAAAAGTATCTAATCTTGTGGAAGCTGAGACATGAGATAAAACGTACAGTTTCTATTCTGCCCATATAATTTGTATGAGAAAAAGAAAACTTTATGATTGCCTTTCAGTACGTTTAGCTAATGAGTGAAATCACAGCAGTGACATCACATTTTCAGAGCGTAGAGTTTTAAAACTGTAGAGAGACCCAGCAGTGACTGCATGCACACAAACACACTGAGTCTAGCCACACCTGCCTATGCTAACCCAGGTGAGTCTGGTGCAGACTAAATGACCGCTGAGGTGCTGAAAGAGCAATGTTAGAAAGAAAAGGATGAAAGATAGAGATTTGTGGGGAAGCAGAAAGAAGGGAGTGGTGTTGGGGGCAGGTAGAACTAATGGGTGTCTATACCAGGTGCATTTGCTAGTGCCAAAGTGAGGCCCCCAGGAAAGTGGCCTTTCGCAGCTGGCTTGGGGAAAATTCCAGCACTGCCACAAGCCAGCTGCTCAAGGGCACTTTCCTGGGGGGCGCACTTTGTGGGTGTAGAACTCAGATGTCTGAAACCTAATCTTCACCAAACTTGGAGGACTTGGTGGAGGAGAGTCAGGGGACACTTCTTTGCAATGTGGGTGTCTCTAGGAGCCTGGGGGGCATTTTATAAGGTTTTAAATTCAAGACAAATTTACAATTTGATTCATCAATTTGTCAGAAATTGACTGGGAGATGCAGGAAAAATAACAGGCAGTACTTCACATATTACATACTTAAAGTGGAATTCATGTCACTACCACAAAGTGTGGAAATGGATGCTGGTGTGTAGACAAGCAGGCATGAAATGAGGGATCTGTTTGAGAGGAGATGCGTATATGAAAGATTGGCCCTTCTATTGGAAAGACAATTTGTTGCAGCAGGTTTGTAAGCCATCTCCCCCAACCCCAATGAGGAAATTTTTGTTGGAAAAGAGAATGAAGTCAATCACATAACAAGCAACTTTTGTATGTAATTTCCAATTGTAATGCAATAACAGGAGAAAGCCCTAAGGTGGCAGTGGACAATAAGTGATGCAAGAGCTGACACAATATATAGTCTGGACCAAAACTATTGGCACCCTTGCAATTCTGTCAGAAAATGCAATCTCAGAAAAATTGTTGCAGTTGCAAATGTTTTGGTACTCACATGTTCATTTTTTTGCATTGGAACAACACAAAAACACAGAGAAGAAAACTCAAATCTGATACAATCCACACAGAAACCCAAAAATGCACTCGCCGAAATTATTGGCACCCTGTCTAAACTGTAAGAAATAATTGCTTTTCAACCATGTGATGCTCCTTTAATTTGTATTTAGACACACCTGTCACAAGTAAGACGTATGGGCAATATAGTAATCACACTTTGTTGTTGTTTATTCATTAAGTCGTGTCCGACTCTTTGTGACCCCATGGACCAGAGCACGCCAGGCCCTCCTGTCCTCCACTGCCTCCCAGAGTTGGGTCAAATTCATGTTGGTAACTTAAGTGACACTGTCCAACCATCTCGTCCTCTGTCATCCCCTTCTCCTCTTGCCCTCACACTTTCCCAACATCAGGGTCTTTTCCAGGGAGTCTTCTCTTCTCATGAGATGGCCAAAGTATTGGAGCCTCAGCTTCAGCACTTGTCTTTCCAGTGAGCATTCAGGGTTCATTTCCTTCAAAACGGATGGGTTTGTTCTCTTTGCAGTCCAGGGTACTCTCAAGAGTCTCCTCCAGCACCACAATTCAAAAGCATCAGTTCTTCCGTGGTCAGCCTTCATTATGGTCCAGCTCTGACTTACATACATTGCTACTGGAAAAAACATAGCTTTGATTATGCGGACCTTTGTCAGCAAGGTGATGTCTCTGCTTTTGAAGATGCTGTCTAGGTTTGTCATCGCTTTCCTCCCAAGAAGCAGGTGTCATTTAATTTTGTGGTTACTGTCCCCATCTGCAGTGATCATGGAGCCCAAGAAGGTAAAATATGTCACTGCCTCCATATCTTCCCCTTCTATTTGCCAGGAGGTGATGGGACCAGTGGCCATGATCTTAGTTTTTTTGATGTTGAACCACACTTACAACTAGTTAAGATGGAGAAAAGTTGACTCAACCTTTGTGTTGTGTGTGACACTGAGCACGGAGAAAAGAATGAACTGTAAAGAGTTTTCTGTGGATTTGAGAGAAAAAATGTGGAAAAATAATCTCAAGGCTACAAGTCCATCTCCAGAGATCTTAATGTTCCTGTGTCCACTGTGTGCAATATCATCAAGAGCTTTACAGCCCATGGCACTGTAGCTAACCTCCCTGGACATGGATGGAAGAGCAAAATTACTGAAAAATTACCATAAAGGGTTGTTCAAATGGTGGATACAGAACCTAGATTAACTTCCCAACAAATTCAAACTCATCTGCAGACACAGGATACAACAGTTCCAGCTCGCACTATCCATCGCCATCTGAATGAAAACGGACGCTATGATAGGAGACCCAAGAGGACACCACTACTGACACAAAGGCATAAAAAAGCAAGACTGGAGTGTGCCAAAACATATGTGACAAAACCACAATCTTTCTGGGAGAATGTAATGTGAACAGATGAGACAAAAGTAGAGTTTTTTGGTCAAAGACATCATGGCACTATTTACAGAAAAAGAAATGAGGCATTCAAAGAAAAGAACACAGTCCCTACAATCAAACATGGCGGAGGTTCAAAGATGTTTTGGGGTTGCTTTGCTGCTTCTGGCACTTGATGCCTTGACTGTGTGAATGGTATCATGAAATCTGATTATTACGAAAGAATTTTGGGGTGCAACATAGTGGCTAGTGTCAGAAAGCTGCGTCTCCACCAGAGGTCATGGGTCTTCCAGCGGGACAATGACCCGAAACACACTTCAAAAAGCACTCAGAAATGGTTACAAAGAAAGCGTTGGAGAGTTCTGAAATGGCCAGCAACGAGTCCAGATCTGAATCCCATCGGACACCTGTGGAGAGATCTCAAAACAGCAGTTGGGAGAAGGCATCCTTCAAATCTGAAGGCCCCGGAACAGTTTGCAAAAGAAGAGTGGTTCAGAATTCCAGTAGAGAGGTGTAAGAAATTCATTCATGGTTACAGGAAGCGATTGATTTAAGTTATTTTTTTTCAAAGGGGGTGCTACAAAATATTAAGCTAAGGGTGCTAATAATTTTGGTCAGTGCATTTTTGAGTTTCTGTGTGGGATTGCATCAGATTTGAGTTTTCTTCTCTTTGTTTTTCTGTTGTTCCAATGCAAACCAAAGAAATGAACATGTGAGTACCAAAACATTTGCAACTGCAACAATTTTCTGAGAGAAGGGTTGCGTTTTCTGACAGAATTGCAAGGGTGCCAATATTTTTGGACATGACTGTAGAGTATTTTGATGCTTGAGGCACAGTAACAAGTAATACATTCTTCTCAAACTTGTGTTGGGATAGTCTTTTTACCTAAAAGGTGAAGTAAAAATGCTTCAGAGGAATAAATAGACATTTCCCTTCCCTGCTCTACTGCAGACTTGCTGTGCATTTAAGCAATCCTATATCTTATACATGAAATGGAGCTATCTGTGTCTAGCCTCACTGAGCTACCCATATTAAAGACCAAGAATCATTCATACTTCATGGCCATACTGCTGCTAAAACTGAACAGTAGAGGAAGGGCAGCCAGCCAGCACAGATATCTTATTACAAACAGGTGAAGTCCATATTTGCTTCAACATAAGGAAAAACTGCATTCAGCGCTGCAGAAAGTTGTCACACTGAACTTTGCTCAAGGGGCATTAACTGTGGGGAAATACTACACCAGTGGAAATCCCCTTTATGCTAACAGGCATGAAGACTCCAAGCCTTAAAACACCACACTGTGTCATGAGGAGGAATGGCCCATGTAACTGAGAAGATCAGCTCCTCCCTGCGGCTTGTTATGAGAATGTCAGCCTAACGCTGCCAGCTGTAGGACACAAGGGAATTGTCTGCATAAATTCCACATCAGGCAGTTTGGCAAAATCCACAGAGATGAAGTGAAGGGAAAATAAATGCATGTATTCCAGCAGAATGAATCAACATCTTTGGGGGAGATTTCTCAACATGAGAGTGGGAATGCCTGTCAGGATTACTAATATAATTTGAGAGACATTCTTAGAGAACACTTTAAAAAACCCCATAAGGTTGAGTTTGGAAGAGGTTCCTATTTGAACTGTAGTCGAAAAAGGCAATTTTTCTAAGACATGCTAGGAATTCATTCTTAAAAGCAAAAACTCTAGCTTGGCAACTTACACATATATTTTCTAAATTATCTTAAGATATTTTACAGAAGCCAGCATAATGCACATGGCAGGATTTCGGTGAATTGCTGCAGGTTATGACATCAATATATACACTCTCTTGTGTACTAAGTCACACAATTCAGTATGCAACAGTCTACATTGACTTCATAGCTTGCAACAGTTTGCTGCCAACATTTTTTCCACTTGAGTTCTGCTAGGATTTTGGCCAGAGGATTTGGAGGGAAGGGGCAGAAAGGAAGAATTTGTATAAGCTGCTTACTATGTGGTATGTATACTGTGGCATAAATGGTTCTGATTTCCAGAAAGGATTTCATGATCTTGTGGTGCATTTTGCTATTGAAACCACTTCTAACAAAAGTGAATACTACTGCAGTTATAAATCATCTGTATTTGGGTATAGGCATTAGTTGCAAATACATGTGTGTTACATGTTAATACATGTTACTTATCTATTGCTTGTACAATCCAATAGAGATGTAAAACTAGTCTCATATCTGCAGGTAGGATGATGAATTATCTGGTGATGATGGTAAAGAATTTCCTGGGTCTTTCAACAGAGTTGAACAGCATTGGGGAGGACTGTTTTCTATAACATCAAAGAATAAAAATTGTCATTTTGCAGTCTGCCCCCAAATTAGGATGGCTGCTGCTTTAGTAGAAGGTTTGTTGACATATTTTAAAAATAACTGGGGGGGGGCATACATGCTTTGCTTCTCAAAGGGGAAAAAACAAGTTAGTATGTTTTAACTCGATATACATTTGAGTGATTACACAACATACTCACAAGCCTGGATTAATATGACAGGGAATCATTTTTTTTCTGTGCACCAGCAATATTTTTTGGCCAGAGATTCATTTTTATTTTTAAATTGTTGTTATCTGGTACAGTACAAAACAAAACAGAGCTTTGCTCTGGCCAGCAGCTGTTTCGCATGGTGGAGGGATGCTGAGAGAAGCCGTGGGACTGAATCTCCCAGCTGGGAGGCAACCCCCCTCCACAATCCCTCCAACAACAGGCTAGTCGCTGGACCGTTGGGAAGAGGACCGGGAGAAGAGGCAGGGCAACCAGGATGTTCCTGCTCTCATTGCCCTCACGTTGGTGCTTTCTCTGCCATGGGATCCAGGCACAAGGCTCCCGGGCCCTGCGCAAACCAGCTGATGGGTGCCCCAGCTACGTACTGCTCAAAGATGGCTTCTTCCCAGCGGTTAGCCAATGGTTGCAGTGATCAGGGGGGGCCACCTCAATAGCTGGGGGATTCAGCACTATGGCATCTCACCACGCAATATATCTCATTTTAAAGGAAATGCAGGAAGCGATTCAAACACCACATGGCCATCATATGATTATAAGTCATTTTGTTTTAGAACACAGCTTGTTGTGGGGTTATTATGAAGCATTAGCAGGTCCTTTGCCAATTCAAGTGCCATTTTTTTCATCCTACACCATTTTTTTTCCATCCTATTACGTAAAATTACCAGGTGAAATAATTTTTGTGGGAAATAATTCTGGAAAGGGAGGAGTCAAATGAAAGATGGTCCCAAATGTACCAGTGGAGGTGGAATATTTATTTTTCATCACTCTTTCTGACAGATGGAAGTTGCCTGTTCATACAATTTAAGAGAAGCAAGCTATTTTGATCAGCACTCTAAATTTGGCACTGCTACTGTGATTTATTATCCTGTATTATCACTGTATCCAAACAGCCTAACATTTATCACAGTCAAAGAGGAAGTGATAGGATGCTTCTCCAATGGAAGAAGGCCCTTTGGCCACAGTCTCTCATCACTTTGAACCCATTTTCATTGTATGTATGCTTTTTAGTTGCTCATTTTTGGGCTACTTACTTTATACTGTTTAGCATAAATCAGACTTGCTTAAGATTCATTTTTAAACTATGCTTATGGCTAACTATATAGACTTTATGAAGTAACTTTTGCATACCAATGGTTAGCAATAATGTATCATATGTATATTGGATGCTGATAATCTCTCAATTGACAATGATATCATCATTTGAATCATCAAGTGCTTCTCTAAAGATATTAACTTCTCAACTATTAGAGCAGTACAGCAATGGAGCCAATTACTTTGGGTGGTGGTGAACACTAGGGGCATTCAAAAGAAAATTGGACAACCATCTGTCAGATCTGCTTTGGGCTCCTGCCTTGAGCAGGGGGTTGGATTTGATGGCTTTATCGTAACCTCCTTCCAACTCAATTATTCTGTGATTCTAAATTCTCAGAGTACAGAGCACAGATTAGCAAGATTATACATCCTTATTGTACTCCTCTTTGTATCTTTATATATTTAGAAGAAGTGGTTATGTTAGTCGTGCTAGCATATCAGGCAAAAACAAAATAAAAATAAAGAAGACAAAAATATTGTGGTACCTTAAAGGTCTTAAGGGTCATTGCCAGGTGTGAAATGCCACACTATTAACAAATTGTGCCCAAGAAATAAACAGTTTCTTTGTTTGGGGGCCATGTATAAATGTATAAATATTTGCTCTGTAGTCCCATTCTTGTGTCTGAAGAAGTGGACTTGTCCATGAAAGCTCACATTAAAATGCAGCAGTTAGTCTTTAAGGTTAGCCACAACCTTTTCATCTTTTTATTTTTTAATTTTTGTTTTGTGTTTGCCTGGTATGGTATCTTTATGTGCTCTTCCATCTTGTAGGAAACTTCTGCTTAAAGGTTGTAGCTGCATTCTGTTCCAGTGATGTGCATACACTCCTGGCAGGAAGCGACAGCTGCCAGCAGGCAGGGTAACACCTTATTCTGTTCTTTCGCTTAGAGGTAGAGCATAAGATCAAAGAGTGATTTCAGCCAATCCTAGTTACAATTAGGTAACTAGTATCCTATCTGTCTCTCTCACAACATACTGTACTATGTAAATCATGTTAGTTAAGTAAATAAAAGAGCTCTCAGGGCGTTGCCTGTAGGCTCTGCTGGCTCGGACATCTGTTGTTGATTCCTTTGTTCTCTCTCGAAGTCAATTAGCCTTCCTTTGTTCCGTGATCACCCACACTGATTTCTCACTGCAGTTTTTTGGTTCTGGTAATGATTGCCAATTATACAGATATATATCGAATCAAATTCTCTGTTTACTAACAGCTCCATCAATTTCCCATGTGGGACTTTATCAAGGGTTTTTATGTAGTTCTAAGGAAAAGGAAGGAAACTGGGAATTGTAGTAATACTAAGATGGAATCTGTTAGGTTCTGTGTAAGATGGATTTTAAAAGAGATGTTTTTCATGATCTTGTTGTGCAGAGTTGTTTGTCAAAGTCACAAGGTCGAACAGTCCATGAGAAGAGGATGAAACAAAAGACCAAGATAAGACACCTTGAGCCTGGAACATAAGAACTTCGGGCAGTGATCAGAGTGATCTGAGTTACACCCACTTGGACTTAATTGGTTGACAGCTTGAAAGTGTAATGAAGAAGGAGGTCCTAAAGAAATGTAAAATGAGAAAGTTTGTGTACGTAAAAAATTTGGTTTGGTGAATATTGTGGAATGTGAGACACAGAAGCTTGTTTTTCTTTAGAAAGAAGAAGGGGGGGAATAGCCCAGCTTCTAGATGCCAACATGTAGGGGTGTAGAGCAAAGATGTTGTAAAACTTAGCTGTTTTTATTTTAACTAGAAATTGTAAGTTTATTTAAACATTGCAACGGATGGATATGCTCAATGCATATGCTTTAAAGCTACAATTGTATGCTAATGAATCTATTTTCTTTTCTTAATAAAACAAATATAATTCTTCAACAGAGGACTAGTATTTTGCTACAACAGGACTATATCTAAATCCAGTGTGGATAAAAGAAAGGTAACAGGAGATCTTAATCTCTTTAGGGAGACGGGGTCGTTACTGTAGTCAATTAAGCAAGCACATTCATGTCCTGGTACAGTACCTCTCTCAGGTACATGCAGGGAAAATCATGCTTCTCTGATTCCTACTCCTCCTCTAATCCTACCTGCATTTTTCCTGCCCCTTCTATGTACTTCTTACTAATAGAGCCATCTCTCTCTCTCTCTGTGCATGTGCATCTGTGTGTGTAAACTTAAGTAGAGGTCATTTAAGCAAGTGGTTCACTGTCATGACTAATGGCAATGAATTCCATTTAGAACAACCATAATAACAGAAACTGAACACTTTCAAAATGTAGTTTTCTAAGCTTTGTTCATACTCCTGCATATGACATGGATGCGCATAGGATCTCTGAAAGAAAATTCTTAGGTTTTCATAGATAGTTGAATTAATTGTTTGTATAACCAAAGAAGGCAAAAGATAATGAAGAGAAAGGACAACGGTGGTGCCAGAAAGATATAGCAAAGTGTTAGCAAACAGGGGGAACAAAAGCACCCAATATCTTTGGAATAATGAACAGCTGTCAGTAATTTGTCCAAATGTTCTGCTTCCAAAGTGAATAGCAAAGTTAGAGAATTAGCAGGCCCACACTCTCATCCTTGCATATATTACTGAGGTCAGGACAAGATGCTCAACTTGTACCTATAGGTAGTGCTCCTCCCAAGTGGTAAAAGCCATCTGGTTGTAAAATCAAATTTGAAATGAAGTGTGATTGATCATTAAAATGCAAAACCTGGTTTTCTGATTGCTTTGATATCCATAACTAAACAGAATGCAAAAGCAGGAATTATTTACAAATATCTGTAAAAGTAGGAAATATGCATTGCCCTAAATGTGTGTTTTAACCTGGATGTTCCCCTTCAGCTTTGAAAATGTTATTGGCCATTAGCTATACATCTGGAATATTTGCAGCCTTAAGGTCTAGAGCCTTGTTTTGTTTCTTTGAATGAAAGCAGCAATTGCCAAGAGCAAAAGTTGAACTTTTTCTGCATGTTTGCTCTGTTGAAGACTATGCAGGGACCTGATTTCACTTTCCTGAAGAGAAGGTGAAGCACCTGGCAGTATCCCTTCACACATTAATTCATCACCAGTGTGGCCAGTTCCTATCACAGGTCGGATGCAAATTAACTCTGATGTTTGTGGGGCCATAAAATGTTATCCTCTCCTTTAGCCCTACAGGCTTTAAAAACATCACAATTCCAATGTTGTGTTCCATTTAACCAGACAGGATCATGTTTGACTCTTCTGACAGCCTGCCAGTTCCTAGAGAACAACGCAAGTGTGAAGACACGACTGTATTAAAGAACCATATCCCCCCATTGACCATAACACAGGTGACTGGCAGATGTAATTTTAGTGTCTCTGACAGGGCCACTTTAGATTTTACTGGCTTTTGTCGGTTTACATCACAGAGCTCTCCTTGTTTAAATGCAGTGCATTATTTTTGGCCTGTGTGACTCAGAGAACTGAGTTTCTCACACAGCGAAAGCTAAAGTATGTGTACATTATTGCCTTTATTTTCATGGCATGGGAATTGCCGCTGAAGGGACTAATAGTCAGGTACGGGGGGGGGGGAGAATTTGCTTCTTAAATTTGCAAATTAGGAGTAAACGATCAAATAGCTTCTCACAGCTTTAGATCGCATGGTTCCTGCTGACTTTAAATGGGAGTTTGTGCCATGAAATCATAACATTCTTACAGTTGCATAGTACCTTTATGGTGGGAAATAATCAAACAACCCCACATGCTTAAATCACCGAGGTGCAGCCTACTCTGTGAAAATAAAATGGGCAAGGGGGAAGGCAAGGTTCCGGTAGAGGCATTTTATATTTGCTAGAGGAAGTGTGGAACAGAGGCTAACTACGACATGCTAGGAATCTGAAGCAGGTTTAGACTGCCAGACTGGGGAGCAATGAGATGGGTACTCGTTCTGCTATGTGGGCCACATTCACCACTATCTCTTTTGATCTTTATTCAACCAACTAGTATTTATTTAATATTCAGTTCCATTATTGGGGGAAGTCTTTTCTCGTGTCCCCACCAAACATACCTCTGAGGGTGACAAATCCAAGAGAAGTCCTCCCTTGATCATTTTAAAAATCCAGCAGAATTTTAAAGGGAGATGGAGCCTTCCAGGTAGCTTGGGCCCAAGACCCTTAGGGCTTTATATATGGCACCTTGAATTGTGCTTGGAAACAGACCAGGAGCCAGTGGGACTGTTGTCACAGGATGGTTCTGTGATCCCTGCAGCAAACCTTGGTTTAAAATCTGTCTCTGGCATTGTGGTCTTTTCATCTATGGTCACTAGACCTTGCTCTGGGAGCACATAGACACAGGGGAAGTTGGAGTGGTCTGGTTTGTGCTTGAAAGGTTATTTTAGTACAGTCTATTTTACCTCTCTTTATCTCTTTACACATAGGGACGTGGTGGCGCTGCGGGCTAAACCGCAGAAGCCTGTGCTGCAGGGTCAGAAGACCAAGCAGTCGTAAGATCGAATCCACGCGACGGAGCGAGCGCCCGTCACTTGTCCCAGCTCCTGCCAACCTAGTGGGTCGAAAGCATGTAAATGTGACTAGATAAATAGGGACCACCTCGGTGGGAAGGTAACAGCGTTCCGTGTCTAAGTCGCACTGGCCATGTGACCACGGAAGATTGTCTTCGGACAAACGCTGGCTCTATGGCTTGGAAACGGGGATGAGCACCGCCCCCTAGAGTCGAACACGACTGGACAAAAATTGTCAAGGGGACCTTTACCTTTACCTTTATACCTGACTAGCCCAATGGTTTTTCCTACTTTCTTCAGTTTAAGCTTGAATTTTGCTATGAGAAGCTGATGATCGGAGCCACAATCAGCTCCAGGTCTTGTTTTTGTTGACTGTATAGAGCTTCTCCATCTTTGGCTGCAGAGAATATAATCAATCTGATTTTGGTATTGCCCATCTGGTGATGTCCATGTGTAGAGTCGCCTCTTGTGTTGTTGGAAAAGAGTGTGACTACTCAAGTTGGAAGGACATGATTTACAGTTAGATTGGCTTGCTTTTCTATGGTACAAAAAAGATACAGCATAAAAGTTTCAATTTGCATATGATAAGAAGAACCCTACTAGGGACTTGGGAAAAGATAATCCATCTGATTTACCAAAAAACACCAGGCTGGGTATCACCCATAATCTGTTACAAAAAAAATATACTGCTTTGTAATGTTCCACTAATCCCAGAATTGTTTTTACTGAGCATTATACCAGATAATATAGATAAGACAAAGAACTACCTAGTTATATATAAAGTCACTGCAGCCAGAATTCTTTATGCTAAGAACTGGAAGAAATTGGAGATACTGAAACAAGTGGAACTCATTGAGAAGATATGGGAAGAGGCAGCAATGGATATTCTATCGGAAGTGTTGAAAGACTGTCCACTACAAAAGGCAACTGAATGATGGGATTTATTATATAAATTCCTTGAGTCACCAGATAGAGCTTGAATAACATAGAATTAAACTAAGATGTAACTGTAAGTTGAAACCTTGGAGGGCAATCAAATTGTAAAAAGGCGAAAAGTTGACTTGATATCGCAACATGAACAGATTGGATGACAGTACATTTTGTGTTCTCCTCCTCCCCCTTCCCCTCCATATCCCCCTCTACCTTTTATACTCCTTACCTTATCCCTAGTTTTTAAAAATAAAAAAATAAATGTTAAAAAAATAATGGCAGAGGAGGATGAAAGGGGGGAAAGGGTTCTGTAATCAGCAGTAGTCCCCAACCTTTTTCAGTCCACACACCGGCTGAGGAAGGTTGGCATGTGTGAACAAGCGTGCGCTCTCTCTCTCACACAGGCACGGGTGCACTCGTGCACATGTACAAATGGCAGCGTGGCACTCGTACAGGTATGCTGGAGCATGCGCACAGCCGCAAACGGGCTGTGCGGGGGTGAGTGGGGGGGGAGCGGGAGGTCTGTCTCAGTGGCCCAGTCCGGCTCAGGCCACGGACCAGCACCGGGCTGCAGACCAGGGGTTGGGGACCTCTGCTGTAATGTGTGAATATTTAAAACGTGCCTTCCTGGGATAATTAAATATTTCTGTGTGAAGGAGGACAGCAATTCAAGTGCCAGGATGAACCGAAGAGAAATTTGTTCCATCTGGTCATGCCCTTAAACTAGTTTAATAGTCTTACAAGCTTCCTAGAAGACCTTTAAAACTATAGTCTTGTATCAATGTGTAGGAAGCTAGGATTGTCAAAGAACTCAAAAACTTTGCCAAAGTACAATTCTCAAGACTTAAGGGAGAAAGCACTGGTAGCTCTAGGGATACAGAACCAATGCAGTGATATTGTATTGCCCATACATGGAGGGAAACACTGATGGGTGGGTGCCATTATGCTTTAGCCTTCAAAAGCAATTGAGAGTACCACTTTTTACTTGAAAGGAAACAATGTGTTTTGGGGGCATTTGGTTTCCTATTTTGATATGCTGGTTGAGATGTTCTCTTTCAGGATGTGATAATGTGCTTTGTATGCGTCCTTAACTGATGTTGCCATCTGTGCAAGGATACAACCTCTCCTTGACCAGCACCTTGGTTGTACTTTTAGCAGTTTCTAATGTGACTTTCTACACTAGGCAACAGTATTTCAGCCAGTGAGTTATACTAGCTCTTACTCTAATCATAATGTAATCATAAGTTCTGAGAAAATATAAGTTCTCAGATGCCACTCAGTAAGTTCTTACTTGAGATGAAATCTGAATTAATTTCAACCCATGACATTTCTTCCAACAAACAAACCATTACTCCAAGAATATTATCTTAACAGGAGGCAAGTTAGAGTGTAGACCTTTCTCTCAAATATATTTACAGATATTTGTATTTAACTGAACATCAGCTATCAATGGCCATACTCCCCCATTCTGAGTATGGCCATTCCAAATATCTTTCCCAGAAATAAAATATCTCTCTCACAAAACAAAGTTTAAGAAGGTTAGAATAAAGAAAAGTCAGGAACCCAAGTGCCAGGAAACTGTTATGCACTGTCTCTTTAGAAATAGTTTATAGTCATATGTCTTCCCAGGGGCAATTGCTTTTAGGAATCTGGCTGTCTTGAAGCAAGAGAAATAAGCAGTCAGTTGAGATCATCATTCCAGCTTGGGATGAAATCTGAAAACAAAGCCTTGCCTGATGCCTCACAGTTCATTTTTCTCTTGAGGAAAAAGAGGCGGAACGAGAGAGAGAGGTGGGAACAGATCGTGACATAGCTATGAAAGCGATTTGCTTGTCTCCAAGGAAACAGCCACAACAAAAGGGATTTCTTGGAAAGTCAAAACAAAATGGGTAAAAATTGGATCGATACAAAGCCCCACAGGACCACTGTTGTTGTGCTGCAGCATTCCCCAGCATCACTTATTAACACATTATCTCTAAAGGCTGCTTTAAAAAGGTATGGTTTTGAGAAACCAGCAGAGGCTGGAAGCCCATTTTGCTGCATTCCATAAAAATTGTTTTGCCAGTTCCAGTTTCACCCTAGAATGTCTCATCTTGCAATAACATCGACACTAATACTGAATTGTGACAAAGGTTCATCTTCTTCTTTGAATTGCTCCCATCCTCAACACGACAGAAAGCATACATAGTGTAAAAAGAAGAACCCAGTCATAGGGTGGATTAAGATGACAATTTAATTGTCTCTAAGATTTCATAAACAAAGACATAGGCATTTAGACCTGCCCAGTTCTCAGATCAAGAATTCTGAAGACTGTTCTCAGCTTTATACTAACTTGGACTTATTTACTCCACAACGACCTCTTCTATACTGGCTTCAGAAGCAGGCATATCAATAAAAGGGCTGTAATCATTTTTCTTGAAGCTTAAAAATGCTTACTCACAGAAGAGCTTTTTGGTCAGACTAGCTGCACCATCCACTAGGGAAACAAAATAATTTGTTGGATTTATATGTCTGACTGAAATATCTGGTTGCCAGATAATCCCCTACATCTGCCAGATATGGGGGAAGAAATCTGATGAAAAAGCAGGGATGGCCAACATACAGTCTGTGCTATTTTTGCAGCACTGGCTGCCTCTGCTGTTGTTCTTACGTGCCACCAAATCACCTCCAATGCACGGTGACCTTAATATGGTTTTCAAGGTACGTGAGATTTTGTTGGTTTATAATATTTTTACCCTGCCCTTCTCCTTAAAGAGGACCTAAGGCAACTTATATCATTTAAAGACAATATTAAAGCTAACAGCAGTGAGTATACAAATAATAAAAAGGATCAAACATATACTATACTAAAACACACAATCCATACCAAAACACGTCCCAAGCAGTAAGGTACAACCAACAGCCCCACTGAGGCAGCCAGTCACTCAGGGAAAGCGTACCTGAAGAGAAAGGTCTTCACCTGCTTGCGGAAGGACAGTAAAGATGGGACCAGCCTGTTCTCCTGTGGGAGGGAATTCCTAAGACTGGGAGTATCAACAGAGAGGGCCCTCTCCAGTTTCCCTTAACACTCAAGCAGGTTCATAGAGGGAGATGCAGTCTTTGTTAGTTCTTTGGAATATGTGTACTAGGCAAATCAAGTGTTTCGGCTAGATTGAGAAAGGATTGCAAGAGAGAAGCAAGATAGCTTGGGCCCAAGCCATATTTAAGGAATGGTTTTATCATTGCCACCCTCACCATGAGTTTCCATAGCCAGGTGGGGAGTTGGACCCAGGTCTCCTGGGTCTCAGGGGGTGACTACATTGAAATATAGCATGGAATTGCTCTGGGATTGTCAGGTTAAATTTGTAATATTTTCCTTTGACTATATGATGTACAGATCAATGTGAATCAGCCCAGATCATTTTCTTCCTATGTAGTTTTCCCCTCTGCCACTTAGGCTTGTTTTTTGGAAAACAAATCTATTTGCTTAGGTTCAAGCATGTGATAACCTGTAACAATGTAGAAAACAATGGAAGCATGTGCAGGGACTGATTCAAGTGGTGCAAGAGTGCTTTTTAAGGTGATGTCTTAAGTGGGGCATGTTCTCTATGACTGTGGGAACACTCACCCTTGTGAGCTCTCTCCTTTTCTTCTTCTTCTTCTTCCTCTTCTTCTTCTTCTTCTTCTTCTTCATCATCATCATCATCATCATCATCATCATAGGTTAGAATTATCTATCCTAGTGCTATATCACCTAATTTGTGCACTGGAATCCCTAACTGGGAGAAAGGCAGTCAGAAATGAAACAAATAAATAAAGTAAAGACAGATATTGCATGCAATGTCTAGAGTGTCTAGTTAACAGAGCACCACCACCCACACTTATTGAACTACTGTGTTTTTTCTGTGTATACGATGCTACTTTTTCCTAAAATCATTACACTAAAAATTGAGCTGAGAATACAGAGAGAACAAAACTGCCCATACCTTGCCTCTGTAGACATGCTGCCTCCATTCACGAGGCTTAGCTTCCTACAGTCAGGAGACTTAGCTTCCGCCAATTATGAGCCTTACAGAACTGATGCTTAACAAACCAATTGGAACACACCTTGTTGGAAGTGGAGCCTGTAGGCTCAGATGCAACAAGGACTTGTAATGTCTGAGCATTCTGAGCCTGGAGGCTGAAGCCTCAAAGCTATGTTTTCTTAATTTGTGGGTTAGAAAAAGGGGGGGATTTTATAAATGGAAAAATATGGTATGTTAAAGAAAGTTGTTTAGAGAGCATCAGAGAGGCCCCACGCTTTCACTCTAAGTGGCTATGATAAAAGTAATGAGTGGCTATGATAAAAGTAGTAACACAAGGTATTTTAGCATCCAAGCTACCAATATGGAGTAATGACTTACAAATAAATAGTTCCATTGACCCCAATATGGAGAGCAGACTTCTGGATAATGACCCCAAGGAGCATTGTAACAAGGTTACAAAATAATATTCTGCAAAATATTATTCTAATGAGGTTCATGTAAAGCCAGTCTCTGAGCATGTGTGCTGCTCATATGGCACACCATGCAGGCATCTCAGCTTACACTTCTACATTTCTTAGTGCATGTGGGAAATTGTAATCCTTCCAATGGTTCTGTTAAAAATGAAGTTCATTTAACTTTATCATCTAATATGAGAGTACAATCAGAGTGAAAGAACAATTAAAGTAATGGAATAATTTTCTGTTTTGACCTTCCAAGGAAACAATCAATTGAAATTTAAAAGGATTATCTTTTGTGTAGCTTTGGATAGGTATGACAATGGCTTTTTAAAAAGCCGTGCATAATCCTTTCTCAGTCTTGCTGAAAAACTTTGATTTTCCTAGTACACATATTCCAAAGAACTAGCATTACTGATTCATTAGGTGGCAGTGAAGTTCTTTCTTGGTGAAAGAGTTTCTATGGTTAAAGGTCTTTTACAGACCTTCCTAGATCATGAATAATCTAGATTCAGCTCTGCATCCAAGTATGTGTGTAGGCATCCTTCAGTCTTGAGAGATTATGGTAACGAGCTTTGTATGGAGGATGTGGAACAGCTTCTAGTGTGCCAGAGAAGGCCAATTCGAGAGTGACAATGCCTTCCACACAAAAGACAAATACAATCCATCCCCTGTCCAGCTCCCTGATTTTGCTTCAATGCTGTGTGTGAAGCTGGAGTGTCCTCTCCAGAGCACGAAGCATGGGTAAAATAATATGGAGGATAGTCTGTTACCCAAGCAGCAAATCCCTCTCTCCACATCAATAGTCCAATGGAAAGGCAAGAGCCAATACAATTGGTTCCAGCGATGTTGCAGGAGTTGCCAGAATGACACAAACTGCCTCTGGGACTCTGGCTCCGGATTTTGCCTCGAGGTTAACTCCTGAAGCCTTTTGCATTAGTGGATAGAGCCACAAGGCAGTGGAGGTTTGAAATCAGAGTTTTCCTTCTCCTAGATGCGATCCAAGTATAATGCTGACAAAAAAAAACTAATCCAGCACTAATACTAAACTTTTTCAAACCATATACAGAGCAGAGATGCACTTGTTTCGATGTCTGGTGCATTTTTTTTAATTGAAAAGAAATGTAAACTTCAGATCTGGTGACGAAACAGTGGCTTAAATCAAACACTGTGGTTTGGTACTTCTTTTCTCTACCTCAAAGCCTGAAAAATTGGTTTTGGAAGGTTTCCCAGATTTTCAAAGCTGCTTTTTGAGGTATGGAAAGGAATACAGTGGAGGAAGTATTCATTTTCTCTGGGCCAGGCTGTTCTCTCAACAGACATTCGGCATTAGAACACCGGTCACAAGTTGCAGTCCTGAATATGCTTCCTTAGTGGGCCAGATGGGGAACCCTCAAAAGCCAGAAATTCCCCATCCCTAAGCAAGAAAGTGAACCATATCGGTCTTACTTCTTATTCAATCTCATGAGGAACTGCTGAAAGTCTGCCCACTTATCTTTAGGAAAAAGTGCATAAGCAAAGTTTGTGAAGGGAAAAAAGGGCTGCTTTTGGGAAAAATAGTAGGCTTGCTGCTGACTGTTTTTTTCTCTTCAGTTTCTTTTCAAAATGATCTTCAAAAGGATGCCTGAACTTATATGGTAAAAAAACAAACACCCAGCTGTTAAAGATCTGCAATGCCTGCCATTATATCCACAGAATCTTAAAATAACTGAGTTGGAAGGGGCTTGGAAGACCATCAGGTCCAACCCCATGCTCAAGGCAGGAATCCAAATCAAACCAGACCATGATTACATGTCCCACACTCAGAGATGATCAAGAAAAGATTCTGCCCCTCCTCTGTATGACTACCTTAATCAAAAGGAAGACAGCTTCTTAAAGATGAATGATTCATATGAACAGAAGAGGGATACATGAAATTTTTGTGGGTTTCCCCCCCTCACTTTCATTTAACCTTTCTTTCACTCTTTGTTGGTCAATGGCTCAGGAAATTTTCCATCTACTAGCATCACAATGGCTTGTGTCAGCAGCCCATTGGGGGGAGGGAATTTTGAATATATAAACAGGCCTGGGTTGATTTGAAACCAGTGAAGAGTGCTCTTCAGGTTTACTTCAGTCGTGCCTTATGGTGGGGATAACTGTGATGCTCAGCTCTTGTTGCCCTCCATCTTGTTTAGAAAATAATCAGTGGTAAACAGAAGAGAACCCTCCCCATATTCTAGTAGTTTTGGAACTTACAGAGGAGTTGACTCAGCAAGTTAATGTCACGGGACAGTTTAATAGGCCTGGAGTAGGGTGACTTATAATTCTGAGCAAAGGATTTCAGCTACTCTGTAGAACTATTCTATAATACTTTTCCAAATAATTGAAGCCTGCCTGAGAATGAAGGTATTTGTCTCTTGATGGAATGAGCAGGAAGAAGGGGGCCAGCCTGGGCTCTTAGGGAGGACATCCCACAACCTGGGCAGAGCCATCTAAAAGGCTGTCTCTTGCATCCTCCTGAAATGGGCCTGTGAGGGTGATAAGATGGAGAGAAATGTCTTCCCAGATCTTAAAAGCTGGGGAGGCTCATGTGGGGAGATACTATACCAAATTCTGGAGAGAGCAACAATTACTTCATGCAAAACATTCCTAGCTTTTTATCAGGATCTTCTGTGCTTGAGTAGTAGTTCCATTGGTTCACGCATCATAGAAACACAGGAAGGTGCTTTATATTGAGTCTTGCCACTGTCCATCTAACTCAATATTGCATTGATTAGCAGTGATTCTCTACAGCTGCAGCTAGAAATCTTCCCAAGCTTACTCGAAGATGTCAGGAACTGAATCCAGGACCATTTGCATGAAAAACAAGTGCTGCATCACCCCGACCCTCCTTATGTCTTAGGAGATGAGGCGGAGGAAGTTTTACTGATTTGTTGAAGAAGTTTGTTGTTAAGCTCTTGAGCTGTTGTTTACTAAGATCAACAAAGAACAAGGCACTTAAGTGAAGTACTTGATCAAATCAAGAGACCAGTTGTTTTAAGAAGAAAGAACATGGACGATTCAGAATGGCTGAGCAAAATATCGATTTACAGGTCCTGTACTGGCTTTTTCCTTTGATGATTAATTCAGTGACTAAAAATCTATAACAGCTTGGAGGTTTTTTGCTGCTAGGAATCTGAAGCATGTGACTAAGGAACCTAGGAATCCTTAAAATCTGGCCAGAACTTGGAACACTTTGCTGGAAAAGAAAAAGCAAATGCTAAAACTCTTTTGTAAAAATCAGTCTTGCTCCAACATCAAATGATCTGTAGTTACCATTGAGATCACGTGACCATCAGCTAGGATCAGCCGGTCCTGTTGTGGTATATTTAGAGCTTTGAAGAATTATCATTTATACTGTAACTTGCAGAATTCTCCAACCAACGTTATCAGTGGCTATGTAGATTGAGACACTCTGGGTCTTCTGAACAAAATAAAACAAGATAACTCCCTTCACCAAGTTATGTTAATGCTGGCTTCACCACACACAAAAATCAATACATGAAGTTGTTCATGGCATAATTTTCATGATGTAATATTACTTCCTCTAATGTGTAAACACGTTGTTAAAGATACAGGAACAGAAATTGCTAAGAAGCTGGCAGCTTTGGCAGTAATATGATCAACTTCTGGGGGAAAAGAAAGAAATTAAGGGTGCAGTCATACATCAAAATTGTGTTAGGATATAAGAAAAATGATATTTATGTTTACAAGGATTAAAGAGAACTTTTATAAAATTGTGTGGTGACGGTATCTATCTCTGGTGAAATTAAATCAAATAAATAAGTATTCTATGTTGTGTTGGAGAGGATGCTAGAAAACTGGTACTTATTTTCACATGGGAATGTGAGAGTGTGATGAAATGTTGGCAAATGGTATTTAAGAAAATAAAAGACATAACCAAGCAAAATTTAAAGGTATCTCCTAGAATAGCATTTTTATCAATATTTGTTAAGGAGGAATATAATTGGGCAACTATAGAACTAATTTCTAATGTATTAATGGCAGCTAGATTAATTATAGCTAAGTACTGGAAAATAAAACATGAATTTTAATTAAACAATTGGTAAAAATAAGTATTGGCTGTGGCTATCAATTATAAATCAATGCGTAGTATTAATGTAAATAAATGATTGCTTAGAAAAAGATACTTTTGCAGAAATTTGGGGAGATTTTATTGATTGCATACAGCGGGGTCTTGACTTAAGAACGGCTTGAGTTAAGAACATTTTGACTTAAGAACCACTCTCACAGGAAAATATTGACTTGACTTACATACTTAGATTTGAGTTAAGAACAGGAAAAAAAAACCACGTGGGAGGCAGGGAAAGTGCAAAATGTGAACTTTCAGTTAACTGTTGGCCAGTGAAAAGGGTGCCTGTCTGCTTCCTCACTCCTCCCAGCGTTTTTAGAGAGTGGATTGGGAGACAGTCTTCAGACTGCCTGCTACTTGTACTGCCTGGACTGTATTTTCCCTGCCTTCCCTGAACCTTTCTTGACCTAAGAAAAAAAGAAACAAAATATCCCCCTCTAGTGGTCGAAGGCGGAATAGCAGCTTCCCATTAGTTTCTATGGACAGAAAAGAGCAGATACGGATCAAATGGTTTTCAATGCATTCCTATGGGAAATGCAGATTTGACCTGAGAACTTTTTGACTTGAGAACCGCCTTCCAATACGGATTAAGTTCTCAAGTCAAGACCCCACTGTATTAATAAAGGCAAAGGGAAGTGCACCATCTTATTTATTTATTTATTGGACTTATATACCGCCCCATAGTGCTACAAGCACTCTCCGGGCAGTTTACAATTTCATTATACAGGCTACACATTGCCCCCCCAGCAAGCTGGGTACTCATTTTACCGACCTCAGAAGGATAGAAGGCTGAGTCAACCTTGAGCCGGCTACCTGGGATTTGAACCCCAGGTCGTGAGCATAGTTTTAGCTGCAATACAGCGTTTTAACCACTGCGCCATGAGGCTTCGTTACTATTTAGGATGGGCAATGAGAATTCTTGAAGGAAAGATCTCCAGTGGTCTTGTTGGGGGACACATTGTTTCCATTTTTGAAGGCTTGTGTATAAAAACTGTCTTACTTGGTTTTTTAAAATTTTCTTTAAGTTTGGATTGTGTCATGTAATGCATGTTTATTAATAAAATTTAAAAATAATTTTAAATAAATTGTGTTTGCCACACTTGAAATTAATTTAAAACATGATGTATAGATTAGTGCACAATTTTTGGTGTGGTTTTTTTTTTGTCCAGAAAACAAGGTATTTTAAATATCATCAGGGGAGCTGTTTATTTTAACCTGACTGTGGACACAATTTATTGTGAATTGTTTTGGCATGTGTGCTTGCTTGCCTGTGTCAGAGTAAACTGTCTGTGGAATTTGCCAAGTAAGGCATGCCAGGATCATGGGTTTTGGGCTGCAGGAAAACCTTGCAGTCCAATCTGCTATATTTTTACTATCTGCATTACTGAACTAACACATTCCAGTCTGGAATAAATAAAAATAAAACAAATACTGTATTAAAAATAACACCACTGGTGCCAGCAGCAAATGACTGTGAGAGGCAGCCACTGGGAGAGCAGGTGGGCACAGGACAAAGCCTCAAATGTAGCAATTTTAAAAGCCTGTACTAATATACAACCAGCTTCAACATGGATTAAAAGTTGTCCCAAAATGACGTATGCACTGACCCCCAAACCACATGACTATCCTGTGACTTTAAATTGACTTTAAAAACCCTGATCCATCACCCAACATGTATATAAGACCAGTTTGCCCTGAATGTAATCTCTTATCAATTCCTTTCCTGGCATCTTCCAACATCTACAACAAGAATGGCCAGTTAAGAATCCATGGGATGGATCAATCCTGAGAATAATTTATTTTCTTTTAAGCAGAAATGTTGTGTCAATTAGAAATATAAGCAGAAATGCACAAACTCTAAAGCAAGAATACAGTATAAGAATTTCGACCCCCCCAAAAATCTTCACCATACTGTTGTTAAATGATTAGTAACAACACATGTTTATATTAAAATATAGCAATATACAGGCAGGGAGCAATTTCAGAACCACACCTCCTGTCTCAGTGTCCAGGTATAAGAAAAGCTTGCACAGAGTTTCACTTGTTTTCTTTTCTTACACGAAGAAACAAAATAGCCCCAGTATTGCTAATATAAACTGTGTACCTCTATTTATATTAGCAAATCTAGAAAATGGTGGAGTATACATAAGCAGCTACAATAACCTGATAGCTTGGCTTCAGCTTGACCACTGGCTACCCACTCAGTCTGCTCTTTAAACTCCTTGATACTATCTGCTTGGCTAACTGACCCAACCTGGCTTTTGGAACGCCCCCTTCTTATCCCTTGGCAACCTCCAGAGCTACAGAGGCCACACATGCCAATCTCTGGATCTTGGGGGGGACACTTACACCTGCAACCCCCATTCCCAAATTTTTTCACTTTTAACTGAAAAAATGTCCTTGTGCTTCTGGTCCCTACTAAATTTGCAGGTATGAGTCCCAGAATTTCCCCCCTAGTTAGGATAGGTAAAGGTTCCCCTTGACATTCTGTCCAGTTGTGTCCGACTCTAGGGCGCAGTGCTCATCCGTTTCAAAGCCATAGAGCCAGCGTTTGTCCGAAGACAATCTTGTGTGGTCAACTGGCCAGCGCAACTAGACATGGAACGCCGTTACCTTCCCACCGAAGTGGTACCTATTTATCTACTTGCATTTTTACATGCTTTCGAACTGCTAGGTTGACAGGAGCTGGGAGAAGCGATGGGAGCTCACTCTGTCGCATGGATTCGATCTTACGACTGCTGGTCTTCTGACCTTGCAGCACAGAGGCTTCTGCAGTTTAACCTGGGAACCAATTCTGAGCCTGTTTTCTCCCCCCTACTTTCCCAACAACAGGGTCTTTTCGAGGGGGTCTTCTCTTCTCATGAGATGGCCAAAGTATTGGAGCCTCAGTTTCAGGATCTGTCCTTCCAGTGAGCACTTAGGGTTGATTTCTTTCAAAATGGATAGGTTTGTTCTCTTTGCAGTCCAGGGGACTCTCAAGAGTCTCCTCCAGCACCACAATTCAAAAGCATCAATTCTTTGGCTGTCAGCCTTCTTTATGGTCCAGTTCTCACTTCCATACATCGCTACTGGAAAAACCATAGCTTTGACTATGCGGACCTTTGTCGGCAAGGTGATGTCTCTGCTTTTTAAGATGCTGTCTAGGTTTGTCATCGCTTTCCTCCTAAGAAGCAGGTGTCTTTTACTTTCGTGGCTGCTGTCACCATCTGCAGTGATCATGGAGCCCAAGAAGGTAAAATATGTCACTGCCTCCATCTCTTCCCCTTCTATTTGCCAGGAGGCGATGGGACCAGTGACCATGATCTTGGTTTTTTTGATGTTGAGCTTCAGACCATTTTTTTACCCCTCCCCATACTGATAGAAAGCAACCAGCTGCCAAACAACAAAAACATTCCTTTATCAGACACTGTACTCTGTTATCGTCACCTGATATCTATTAATAGCTCCATCCCACCACTGGGCTCAAATTGTTCAAATCCTCCTCTGGCTTGGCAGAGGCATTCTCAGAGTCTACAATGTTTTGTCAAATGTCCAGTGGCCCGCCTAATGCCCCTTGTGTGTCAATACATGATCTCAATGCCTTTGCAACATCTGTGATATGGAATGGGTAATTTAATGTTTTGATCCATACGTTGAGCACTCCCTAGTCAAGGGAAATCTCTGCTCAAGAATAGGCTCAATTGGACCAATCCAACTGTATATTTCAATAAAGCAGGGACACTGAAACAGGTTATGGAAGAATGATAACAAACCTGTCCCTTCAAGAGACAATAAAGTGCTTTGAAAATGATGGATAAGGAATTCTTCAAAAATTAATCTAAGAACAAGGTAGCATCTTCCCCAATACTAGGAACAAGCCCTTGATTTCCACGCCCACCCATGCCAAAGAAAGAAAATGAAAACATGAAAACTATCTTTGTGACTTTCATGAAAGACATGTTCCAAGGATGGCCATGCAGAACTTGCTCCACCATTCAGGGTGGGTGAAGAATGTTGGTACCTTTCACACATTGGTGTCTACCCCTCCCTCCAAGCTAGACATATCAGAACAGTCTTTGATACAAGTACTCAGCTTTAAGGAATTCATCTGAACAAGAAAGTGGAAAAAAGTCACGTGCTCCTTTTACATAACTTATGTTTCTCATTCTGCATGTGCTTGGTTGATCCGTCCTTTCTGCATCTGTTCAAAGTGATCACACACTTTGACCTGAATTAAAAGGATTCAACTATTAAAAAGTAGAAGGATCTCTGATGGGGAGGAAAAACTACAGATTGGGGTTGTGGGATTCCAGGCCAAATCACATTCCCTTTTACATTGTGTGAGCAGTGGGGGAAATATGCAAATCAGCCAGCCCCAAACCAATAGTATGTTCAGCTTTCCCCCCCTCTGTGTAGTGAGGCTCTTGAATCCCATATTCATGAGCTTATATTGTTCAGGCTTTATTACTTTATAAATTTTGGTCAAAGTACTGTGTCGAGCAGTTAAACTTTAACCTTGAAAGTCACTTGGGGATTTCTTCATATGAAATAATCAGTACACTTCCATGATCTTATCATATACTTGGAGTGATATCACACACCAATACTCCAGGCATAAGCTTGCTGACTTTTACCTTGCCTTGTTTGGACAATCATGCTTTACATAGATAGAAGTGGGTTTTTGGGGTGCAGTTGGAGAAAAATGTGTACAGTTGGAAAGGACAGATGTGCAGTTTGAGAACCAGAGGAAAAAAATTAGACAAGTTATGTTGCAACTATTTATAGTGGGTGAAACTCTGTTCATGCAGATGTAACATAGAGAGACACTTGCATAAATGTGCTAGGTGTTACAAAGAGCAACTGTCACGTTCCCGCCTGCCCCTTGGTTGTTTCACCAATCAAAGGGCACAAGCTACGTGTCATGTCGCTGGGCTCAAATTGCAAATATCCCCATTTTGGGCAAAGAGTTTGATTGCATGGTGGCTCGGCTACTTCAGATGTTCTTGGAGGAAACTGATTATCTTGACCCATTTCAGACCAGGGTTTGGTACCAAAATGGCCTTAGTTGCCTTGACTGATGACCCGCTCTGAACTAAAGACAAGGGAGTATGGCTTTATTAGTTCTCCTGGACCTCTTGGCAACTGTTGAAGCCACTGATCTTGATATCCTCTTGGACTGGCTCAGTGGAATGAGAGTGGGAGGCACTGTATTCCAGCAGTTCTGTTCCAATCAGTTTTAAATTATTTTAAAGATCTTATGTTTTTAAACTGTCTTACACAATTCTGCAATCTTGCAGTATAGGGCAGGCTATAAATGTTTTAAATAAAAAAATGTGTACAAACAGTAAGCAAAGGAAAAACTTCATAATAACAGGCAACACTTCAGCAAGGAACAAGCCAAGTAATTTAAGGATAGGCATACAGGAATAATTTCTTTATCCCTCCTTAATAAGCAGGGAGAATCTGCTATCCAGCAAAAAAAAAATAAATCATATATTCACTTTGCACAAGACACTCATGCAACAAAATGAAGATATGTGGGAGTTTGTCCCCTTTCACACATTTGATCAACCTTTCACCTGCAAAAAGATTATCTTCTCTTCCATCGACATATGTACCTTTACAAAGATCTATTTAGTAAAGACACTTGACTTTTGCTGATCCATTCATGGAACATTAGCCTTCTTGGGGCACTTTCACACAGAAGGAAAACAGGAAATTGGTACATCTGTAGTTCTTCATACTTCCTGGAAAAGTCCAAGATTTATTTATTTAAAATATTTTATCCTGTTTTTCTCCTTAAAAAGGACCCAAAGCAGCTAATACTGAGACTTTTTTAAAAAAAAGAAAAATAAGAAATGGTCCAATTTCATACTGTACAATCAGCTCCACTAAGAGAAGCCTCCATACAGTAGGTACAAATGGACGTCTAGGAGTATACAGGGTAAAAGGGCCATTTCTGAAGGTGGAACTCATGGCCTGCTTGAGAAGGTCTCTGTATCTTTTATACAGGGTTTTGGGGGGGGCAGAATTCTGTTTTTACTCCTTTCCACTAGTGAACACTTACTTCCCCCTTAATTTTTTTGCTCCCCCTTCTCTGGCAGTATCTTCCTTTCTAGCTGCTATGCCATAAAGAAATCCTGAGGTTAATGTGATTAAGCAAACAAGCATCTAAGAAGCAGCAGCTTAAGGCGGTGGAGGGGGGGGAACCTCCTCCAAAAGCCTTAAGCAATATTACCTCTGTTCTTGTCTGGTCTGCCTGCCCTCAAGTTTACACCTGCAGAGCACATTTCGAAAGGAGTGGATGACATAAGAAGGCATCAGCAGGGATGTCCTAGAGAAGAAGGAACAAGTAAGCCACGCCCATTTCTCGTCTGTTCCCAAATGTAGTAATTCTTAATAGCACAATCTTAGGCATATTAAGATATAAGTGCCAGAAGGGGCACATGGTACCTCAACTGCCACATACCAAGCCTTGCTCTATCTACCTGTTAAAACTGAAAGCCGCCCACAACAGTTTCTCCTTCACAGCTTAAAGAGGTCCTCCGAAGACAAGATGAAAAAGCGAATACTGCCTTCAGCCTCCCAAAGAGGATGATGCCAAAAAAAAAAAAAAAAAAAAAGGGGCGCAATTATCAAGGCAGCTCTGATACCACCAAGGACAATGCGCTTTTCTTCCTAATCCAATAACTACTTTCTATCTATGATACTCTTATGCAAACTCCTCCCCTCCGCACCACTTCGTATAAAACACCAAAACTTATGTAACTTGGCAACTAATCTTCAGTAATCTTAAGGAAGGCATTTAAATCCAAACAATAAGGCTGTTTTTGTGAGGGCGGCGGAACAGCGGAAAAAAAGCAAAAAGAAGGGCGAAGGGCGGCAAGGGGGGTGGAGGGGAGAGAAAAGGAAGGCAAAGTGCAGGCCGGGCTCCCCCGGCCGCCAATGCAAAGTTCGCTGCATGCCGGCCACGACGCGTCCTGCTGCTTTCCTTCCGGCCACAACCGTCCTGGCGGCGGGCATGGCCGCTTGAGCCCCCGGCAGGGAAGAAGAAGAAGAAGCGGCTCCTGCTGTTCCGCCCCCCACCCACCCCTCGGTCCCGCCTCAGCCACGATGAGGACCTCTTCTCTCTTCGCCGTCCACGGCCTGGCCTTCGCTTGGTACGTCTTCCTGGTCTATTCCATCAGCCACATCGCGAGGAAAGGAGAAGAGAAGAAGCCGCCGGCGGTCTTGCCCTTCGGCGGGCCGTGGAAGTTCCTGACGGTGCTCAACCTGGTAAGGAGGACGGGCGAGCAGGCGGGGGCCGCTGCCCTTGCCTTGAGCTGAGCGGCCAGGCTCTTGCGCTCTCGCTCTCGGCCGGCGGCGCCCTCAGGAAACAGGTGGCTCCCACTTCCTGCTCTTCCCTCCACCGCATCGCCTGCAGGGCGGGCAGGGAAGCGCGCCCATGGGGGGGGTGGGGAGCGGCGTGTGGTTTCCCGGCGGATGGAAACCTCCCTGCTAGAAGGGCTGAGGAGGCAAAGCCTGCCCCCCCCCGTGGAAACGGGGCTGGAAACTTCAACCAGGAGGAACCTGGCGCCCTCCAGATGTTCTTGACTACGTCCCCCAACCACGCGGCTGCGGATCAAGGCGGGGAGGGCTGATGGGACAGTAGGATTAGAGAGCACCCAAGGGGGCCAGTTTGACTGGGACAGCTTCCCTTGGCTGAAACTAAGAGGCTTGGGAGCAGAGAGATGGGCCACTGGGGGAGGGGATGGCAAGGGGGGGGGTTTCAGACCTTTCCACTTGCTAGTGTTTGGGGTCTCCCGCCAAAACTACTTTCTAAACCTGTTTCCCAGGAGAAGGTGTTAGTTGCAACCACTTTTGAAAAGTGTATTTAAAGAAAAGGCTGATGTGTGTCTAATACATGTTACCATGGTTTCACCAGTTCCATCCACTTTAAATTATCCCACTCACCCACCCATCCCACTTCTTCATGGCTGTTTAGTGGCAGACCTAATTCTGCACATCATCTGTCCACCAGCAAGTCCTAAGACATGGGTGGAGACCTTGTGGCCATCCAGATGATGCTAGACTGCAACTGCCATCAGCGTCATTATTGGCTTTGCTGGCTAAGGCATGGTAGGAACAACAACATTGGGAGCGCCTTGAGTTCATCATCTGCCTTAAATCAATGTAACTGACTTTGCAGTGGTTAACTCTTCTCATTCCCCTCTTTGACATCTTTTCTTCAGTTTTGAAGGTTCTATTGTGAGATAATGAGGGCAGGAACTTTCTTTCTCCACTCTAAAATTGCAAGTATGTTGATCATGCTAGTGAAATAATAATGGTAATAATTTGTTTGTTTGCTTGCTTATTTGTTTATTTAAAATACTTTTACTCCAGCTTTCTCCCAAAAAATGACCAAGTCGGCTTGCATCATTAAAAACACAATATTAAAATCTGATAACAGTAAATTACTCAAATATTATAGAAGAATTAATAACATATTTAAAATGTTAGGTAGAAACGTTATTAAAAAGAGACTTAGAAGCAACAAAATATATACCATCACATTTATTGTCTCCTACACAATTGATTCCTAACAGGAGAGGCCTGTTAGGAAAGAAATGTCTTCATCTGCTTGCAGAGATATAGCAAAGATGGGGCCATCCTGGCCTCCTGTGGGAGAGAGTTCCAGGGTGGGAGCAGTGACAGAGAAGGCCCTATCCCTTGGTTGGGTCTTGATGATGTCATCTTCAATTTGCTATCTTCCTATGTTTTCTTTTTGTGTTTTGGTTCTGCTTTCTTACAAGAGAACATCCATTGAGGGGAAAACAGCAGCACAATGCTTTTTGTGTGAGCTGTTGATACACTCAACCTAGAAGCACCTCAGCTGTTCTTAGGTGGATGACCCTGCCTCAAGGCATCTGTTTGGCTTTTGTAGTTTCTGTTAAAACTATGAGATTAATCATCTACCTATATCCAAACTACTATCTTGCATATAACCTGTTATGCTTCTGGCCTTCCCAGAAATTAATGAATCTTCCTGGTTTCTGACTAGACAAAACGGCCTAGTTCCATAAAGCCACCTTATTTCAGTCCATTAAACAACGCAATGCTAAAGTTTACCACCAAAACTAATTTATTAAAGCACTTTCAGTAAATAAGATGAATTTAGCTACTGGCAATTTCCACAGTGCTGATTCACAGTTCCTCCTGAAAACAACTCCCTTAAGGGCAAGAATAGAATTCATTGACGTGTATACAATTAAAATGGGATGCTCATTTGTATAATTAATTTAGGTTTTGCAGGCCATTTTCTATGGGGTCACCTTGCTTGTTGAAGCGTTTGTACTAATGAAGAAACAACGAATTGCTAAGTCCATGTTTCCCTTCAGAGATTTACTCTTTGGTGCCCTGGCTTTTCCTGTATCTACGGTAAGTTGCAAATAAACATAATGATTATTATTCTAAGTTGTATTGCTCATGAAATATGGATAAATGCTTCATGTAAACAACTTTTCTAAAAAGTAATTATTTTATTCTTAAGATGATGATGATGATTGCTGAAGGTATAGCTTAGTACTGCTTTGAGCTTAAATCATAAATCATACTAGGTAATTAAGGAAAAATGATTTATTGTATGCTAACAATCATGCAGATAACCTTGAGATAGATTCCTGGTACCTCTGGATAGGACTCTGAAAAATTCCTGCCAGAAATCCCAGAGAACTGCTTCCTGTTGGAGGAAAAAATATTGAGCAAGACGAGCTTCATACTCAGGTTGGAAAAGTTACTTTTCTGAACTACAGCTACCCAGATCCTACATCCAACATAAATGGGTGATACACATAGAAAGAGAAAGAGAAAGAGAAAGAGAGGGACAGGGGAGAAGGAGAATTTCTACTGCCTTGCATACACTTCTTGTCGTCTTGTCCTTGGCTGGAACAACTTTTCTAAACTCTGGTCTGTTGTGCTATACAGCACATTCCTATGTCTCAGTACCCTATTACGTAGTGACTTCCAGAAAAGAACCTTCTGGACCAGCCTTCTTTTGGCAATGACCCACTTAGGAGCTCTCCTCAGGTTCCAAGGTTTCACTGTCAAACAAGGATACAACATAAAGAATTGAGCAGAAAATCCTCACATTTTCCAATCTGTGGCCCCCTTCAAATGTGCTAGGGGTCCCCAGGGGCCTATATGACCCTGCTGAGAATGGCTGCTTTGTCTTAAAACGGGCAGCCAAATTGTGTATGTATGACTGTGTGTTCTACGGCAGTGGTCCCCAACCTTTTTGACACTGCGAACCAGTTTGGGGAGGATGGGGTCCGTGCACAGAGGGGCAGAGCACCCCCCTGTGCTCACACGAAGGGGTGTTGCTTGCTGGAAGGGGAAGGAGCTCTTTTGCGGTACGTGCACACTCACGTGCATGCGTGAAGGTGCTGTGTGGGTGGGCGTGCAGGGGGAGTGCATGCAGGAGGTGGAAGATCTGTCTCCGCAGCCCAGTCCAGCCAAGGCCACGGACCGGCACCAGGCCACGGAGCAGGGGTTGGGGACCCCTGTTCTGCGGTATGTTGTCCATAAAGTGTGGCTTCCCATTTCATTAGGCAGGATGAACTGGTCGTTTTAAGTGGCATTTGCTACGTACAAGTCAGTTGGAAAAGAGAAATGTACAGTATTTTAAACAGCCTTTCCCAGCCCCCTGTGCTTCCATGCTGCCATCAGCTAGGGTGGAGGATGTTGTCCCACCACCAGCGTTGAAGAAAAATTCAAATGTCAGCTCATTCAGCTCTTGTACATGGAACACCATCCTGTAACTTCAAGCTGCAATGTATCTTAGTCCATCTTTGCCATTAAAGGAGCACATGAACAACCCTCATGGAGGAGCACATGCAACCATGCTAGAGGTGCACAGGATTTCTTGGCCTGACCGTGAAACTCCAGCAGAAAGCTGGAAGTGCACCTGCACTTACAAATCTATTTTTCACTGCATAATGAACACTGTGGACCAAACTAGACCGGGCATTAGTAATGTGTCTGGTCCTTTCTCTGAATCAGAGCTTGGAAACATAAGTTATTTGAACTATAACTCCCAGAATTTACCAAACCAGCACAACCAATGCTAGTTGTAAATGACATTCCAAGGTCAGTTCCAAATTCCAAACTTGTCCTTACAAACATGAATTTGGGTGAAAATAAAATGCATCTTAATTGGGGTCATTTTGTTGTTTGAAACCATCCTTTGTCGTTGTGTAAGGATTTAACCTGTGCCCCATTTGTGCATTTTTATACTTATAGTGTATAATAATTTTTGGTGCATCTAAAGCTCTGTAGCACATTAGATGTCAATGCCAGCTTGAATATGTGAAACTAAGAAGCAGATTAATCCAGGTAGAATTAAGAGAGCAAGGAACCAAAAAATAGTGGAGGATGGCATTTCAGATGTGGTTTCCACCCACCCCACCCCCAGCCATACAGGAAACTCCTGTGCAAACCTTAGAGCTAAAGGGCTAAATGCAGGGAGGGGGGATTTCAATATATAGGCAATGCATACTATTTTTAGTAGAGAACATCTTTTCTCAGATCCTGTGCTGCCAGTGTGCTCTAATGTGGACCGCTCCTGCTCAAAAAGGAAAAAAACAAAGCCAACCAAATACAATTGGTATTGGCATAAAGATCTTGCATTAAAATCCACTTGTGATAAATGCTTCTTCAGCAGATAAGACCTCCTTGTCCCTGATAAGTGTGGATTGCCAGTTGCTCTGAGTAAAATGAGTAGCAGGTGAAAATAGGAAGTTGCCTTATATTGAATTAGACTTTTGGTCCATCCATCATGTTATTGTTGGCACTAATTAGCAGTAGCTCTCTGGGATTTCAAGCAGGGGATTCTTCTGTTCCTTCCTGATGGTTGAACTTGGATCCTTCTTTATGTGTTCTACCACTAAGTTGCAGCTTTCTCACTAAGTCTGAATTAAATGTAATCATGGGAATGTAGCTACTTCCCTTTGATTGGGGTTATTGTTTGTATCCTATTCATTGTATTATTGGCTTAGGATGGGGAATGGAATGATGGACCATTACTTGGCTGAAGTATGTATACTACACTTCCTTGCTAGGATCTGTTCCTGGCCTTTCCAGGATAAAAAAAGAGGCAGGCAACTTGTGGCCCTTCAGATATTGTTGGACCAAAGCATTCATCTCCCATTGTTATTGGCTGTGCTGGCCAGGGTTGATGGGAGTTGACAATCCAGTAGGATCTGGAGGACCAGAAGATTCCTGTCTCTAAGTTTAAAAGATTTGAAACAGCACATCTTTTAAAAAAAATCCCACATTCACAAACTGGAGGCTTTTTGAAGAATTAAATTTCCTGTCTTTTAAAATGGGAGTTTAAATATACATACACTAGACACAAATTCTAGCAAAAACTTCCCTCGTGTCAAATTGTCCAGTGCTAGAGATTTCCAGAAGATGAGCATCTGATCTGCACTGGGAGAAGACATGAGCAAGAACATCTTGGAGGTGGCTGTAGTTCCTCTGTGCCAAAATATTTTGAAGGGCTGCTTTGGTCTTAACAAAATGGTGAAGCAAAGATGTGAATAGTTCAAAACATGCAGACTAGAAAGCTATGTTCTAATTTCCAGACTTTCCTTTAGTTAGGTGAGCTGAGGAAGAAAAAGCTATATTGGACCAAAAGCTCTATGGACATGTTGTGTGCATGTTTTCCAAAAGATGCCCCCTGGCTTTTTAATTTTTAAAAGGGATAGGTTGGAGTTAGCAAAGAGTGTCACTGCAAACCAAGGTCAAAATAATCCATACTATGGGAAAGAAAAACAGTAAAGAAAGATAGGAACAAAAATCTACTCATTTGAAATGTGGTGTTGGAGGAGAGCCATACAGATATGAAAAACAGACAGACAGACAGACAGACAGACAGAAAAGAGGGTGCTCAATCAAAAAGTCAAGCCTGAAATCTCACTAAAGCAAAAATGAGTAACCTGAGCATATCCTACCATGCACATATATTGGAAATACAGAAGTGACCAGAATAGACTATATTCCAGGGAAAAGTGGGATGGAGCAGTAGGAAAAGAGGAATCTCTAACATGAGATGGATTAACTCAATAGAGGAAGCCTCACTTAATTTGCAAGATCTGAACAGAACTTCATGGAAAAGACAATATTGTTATGAAGAGGAGGCAGTAAGAAGAGAGAACAACCCTTGCTGTTGGTTTGCAAGTTCTGAGCAGATCTGTTAATGACAGGACGTTTTGGAAGTCAGTAACTCATATAGTCACTACACATCAGAAGTGACTTGATGGCACATAGCATCTTTGGCCTTTTTTTCTTAATTATCAAACAATGGTATAATGACAAGATAGGTAAAAGAGGCATCAAAGCTCTGTAAGACTATCCACAGAAACAAAGCAAAAACCAGGAATTTCACAGCTTAAATGGGCGAACATCTGAATATTCTCTATTTTTTAATAATATATTTTAAAATGTTTTATATCAGAAATAGAAACTCTTTTTAATGTCTGTTTGGCCACAAAGGAGTTAAAGAGTTCTCCTCTGGAGAGTCATTTAATTTGATCCTGATTGGCAGGGTCAGAAGTTCAGATTTCCCTTCCTCCTCTGAAGCTTGCAACATTGTTTATGCTCAGAATGTTCATGCTGATCAGAAAGTCAGAGTTTTCCCCCTTTGAAATTGCTTTTCTCAAATTCAGTTTCACACACATACACCAAAGCTTTGTTGTTGTTTAGTCGTTAAGTCATGACCCCATGGACCAGAGCATGCCAAGCCCTCCTGTCTTCCACTGCCTCCCAGAGTTGCGTCAAATTCATGTTGGTAGCTTTGGTGACACTGTCCATCCATCTCATCCTCTGTTGTCCCCTTCTCCTCTTGCCTTCACACTTTGCTAACATCAGGGGATTTTTCAGGGAGTCTTCTCTTCTCATGAGATGGCCAAAATATTGGAGCCTCAGCTTCAGGATCTATCCTTCCAGTGAACACTCAGGGTTGATTTCCTTCAAATGGATAGGTTTATTCTTTTTGAAGTCCAGGGGACTCTCAAGAATCTCCTCCAGCACCACAATTCAGAAGCATCAATTCTTCGGTGGTCAGCCTTCTTTATGGTCCAGCTCTCACTTCCATACATCACTACTGGAAAAACCATAGCTTTGACTATGCGGACCTTTGTCAGCAAGGTGATGTCTCTGCTTTTGAAGATGCTGTCTAGGTTTGTCATCACTTTCCTCCCAAGAAGCAGGCGTCTTTTAATTTCATGGCTGCTGTCACTGCCTCCATCTCTTCCCCTTCTATTTGCCAGGAGGTGATGGGACCAGTGGCCATGATCTTAGTTTTTTTTTTTTTTGATGCTGAGCTTCAGACCATTTTTTGCACTCTCCTCTTTCACTCTCATTAAGAGGTTCTTTAATTCCTCCTCACTTTCTGCCATCAGAGTGGTATCATCTGCATATCTGAGGTTGCTGATATTTCTTCTGGCAATCTTGATTCCGGTTTGGGATTCATACAGCCCAGCCTTTTGCATGATGTATTCTGCATACAGTGGTGCCTCGACGTATGACCATAATCCGTTCCAGAAGATGGACATAACTTGAAATGGGCGTAAGTCAAAGCACCATTTCCCATAGGAACGCACGAAAGTGCAATTAATCCATTCTGTCCGAAGAAAGAAATCACCAAAAATAATCACTCAGAAACGCAATTAATCCCTTCCAGCCAAAGTGGTGGGTGGGAAATTAAAAAAGAAAAGCAATCGAGCATGCAAGATCCATTGGAAATGCACAGAAAACAAACGGAGAAGATCGGAAATGCACAGAGAACAAAGGTGACAGATCGAAAATGCAAAGAAAACAAAAGCAAGGGAAGCATGCAGGACCCATCGAAAATGGGGAACCCCCCAAAAGCAACCAAACCCCCCAAGACCCATCAGAAATGGGGGGGAAAGCCAAAAAACAAACCCTCAAGACTCATTGTAAATGGGAAAAAAACGCAAAAAGCAACCAACCCCCCAAGACCCATCGGAAATGGGGGGAAAATAAAACAAACAAACAAACCCTCAAGACCCACCACAGCACAGAAACATAATGCCCCCACTCAAAACCACACTGCAAAAACTCCCAGAACAGTTTTTTAAAAGCAGAAAATGGCACCTTACATTACCAGACAGCCCAAAGCCTCCCTGCAAACATACACACACACACATACACAGAAACAGAAGCAAGGCAGTCCCAAGCCTCCTCCGATGCGCACTCTAACTGCTGGAGCGAAAGAGCTACAAAGAAGCAGCCTTGTCACCACCTACAGTTAGAAATTTGAATTTCCTGCTTTTTTACCCTGCCTTTTTTTGTTCCTAAGTGGAAGCTCTGGTATGAGTAGAAGCAAACTTTTGCGGCCGGAGCTGGTCGTAACTCAAAATGGTTGTAAGTAGGGATGTTCATAAGTCAAGGCACCACCGTATAAGTTAAATAAGCAGGGAGACAATATAAAGCCTTCTCGTACTCCTTTCCCAATTTTGAACCAATCAGTTCTTCCATATCCAGTTCTAACTGTTGCTTCCTGTCCCACATATAGGTTTCTCAGGAGATAGACAAGGTGGTCAGGCACTCCCATTTCTTTAAGAACTTGCCATAGTTTGCTGTGGTCCACACAGTCAAAGGCTTTTGCATAGTCAATGAAGCAGAAGTAGATGTTTTTCTAGAACTCTCTGGCTTTCTCCATAATCCAGCACATGTTAGCAATTTGTTATCTAGTTCCTTTGCCCCTTCAAAATCCAGCTTGTATTTCTGGGAGTTCTCGGTCCACATATTGCTGAAGCCTACCTTGGAGGATTTTGAGCATAACCTTGCTAGCACGTGAAATGAGTGCAATTGTACAGCAGTTGGAGCATTATTTGGCACTGCTCTTCTTTAGGATTGGGATGTAGACTGATTTTTTCCAATCCTTTGGCCACTGCTGAGTTTCCCAAACTTGCTGGCATATTGAGTGTAGCACCTTAACAGCATCATCTTTTAAGATTTTAAATAGTTCCACTGGAATGCCATCACCTCTACTGGCCTTGTTGTTATCCATGCTTTCTAAGGCCCACTTGACTTCACTCTCCAGGATGTCTGGCTCAAGCTCAACAACCACACTCTCTTGGTTGTCAGCGGCATCCAGATCTTTCTGGTATAATTCCTCTGTGTATTCTTGCCACCTATTCTTAATGTCTTCTGCTTCTGTTAGGTCCCTCCCATTTTTGTCCTTTATCATGTCCATCTTTGCACAAAATGTTCCTTTAATATCTCCTCTTTTCTGGAACAGATCTCTGGTTTTTCTTTTTCTATTATTTTCCTCTATATCTTTGCATTGTTCATTTAAGAAGGCCCTCTTGTCTATCCTTGCTATTCTTTGGAAGTCAGCATTTAATTTTCTGTAACTTTCCCTATCTCCCTTGCATTTTGTTTCCCTCCTCTTCTCTGCTATTTGTAAGGCCTCGTTGGACAGCCACTTTGCTTTCTTGCATTTCCTTTTCTTTGGGATGGTTTTTGTTGCTGCCTCCTATACAATGTTACGAGCCTCTATCCATAGTTCTTCGGGCACTCTGTTCACCAAATCGAGTTCCTTAAATCTCTTCTTCATTTCCACTGTGTATTCATAAGGGATTTGGTTTAGCTTATTCCTGACTAGACCAGTGGTTTTTCCTACTTTCTTCAGTTTAATTTTTCTATAAGAAGCTGATGATCAAAGCCACAATCAGCTCCAGGTCTTGTTTTTGCTGACTGTATAGAGCATCTCCATCTTTGGCTGCAGAGAATATAATCAATCTGATTTCGGTATTGCCGATCTGGTGATGTCCATGTGTAGAGTCGCCTCTTGTGTTGTTGGAAAAGACTGTGATGACCAACTTGTTCTCTTGACAAAACTCTATTAGCCTTTGCCCTGCTTGGTTTTGAACTCCAAGACCAAATTTACCTGTTGTTCCTTTTATCTCTTGACTCCCTACTTAGCATTTCAATTCCCTGTAATGAGAACATCTTTCTTTGGTGTCAGTTCTAGAAGGTATTGGTCAATTTCAGCCTCTTCAGCATCAGTGGTTGCTTCATAAACTTGGATGACTGTGATGTTGAAAGGTCTGCCTTGGATTCCTATTGAAATCATTCTATCATTTTAAAGATTGTATCCCAGTACAGCTTTTCCCACTCTGTTGTTGACCATGAAGGCTACTCCCTTTCTTCTACAGGATTCTTGCCCACAATAGTAGATATGATGATCGTCTGAATTGAATTCGCCCATTCTCATCCTTTTTAGTTCACTAACGCCCAGGATATCAATGTTTATTCTTGCCATCTCCTGTTTGACCACATCCAGCTTACCAAGGTTCATAGATCTTACATTCCAGGTTGCTATGCAGTATTTTTCTTTGCAGCATTGGACTTTCCTTGCACTTCCACACACATCCACAGTTGAGCGTCCTTTTGGCTTTGGCCCAACCATTTCATTAGCTCTCAAGCTACTTGTACTTGTCCTCCACTCTTCCTCAGTAGCATATTGGACTCCTTCCGACCTGAGGGGCTCGTCTTCCAGCATCATATCTTTTAGCCTTTTGTTTCTGTCCATGGAGTTTTCTTGGCAAAGATACTGGAGTGGCTTGCCAGTTCCTACTCCAGGTGGATCATGTTTAGTCAGAATGCTCCACTATTACCTGTCCATCTTGGTTGTCCCTGTATGGCCCTAGCCCATAGCTTCTCTGAATTACTCAAGCCCCTTCACCACAACAAGGCAGCAATCTGTGAAGGGGACACCAAAGATTAGATTCTTTCCAAATAAAGAAGGAGGCTGGGACTAACCATTCTCTTTCAAAATAAGTAAGTTTGGTCTTTTCAGCGTATTTGGTCTGTTTTAAATCTACAGACAGAAAAGGTCACTGGTGCCTGCACAGGTGTCTGTGTGGTAAAAGAGCTTTACATTAAAAAATTATAACTTGCCCAACACTCCGAAATTTGGAACAGAGTGAGAGCAGACTTGTGCTGATCCAAGGTCCAGTTTCAAGGTTATATATTTTTGTTTGGGTGCCCCCATTTTTCAAATTGTCTTATACAGTGGTGCCTCACAAGAAGAACGCCTCGCGGGATTAAAAAACCGCAAGACGAATGGTTTTTTCGATCACTATGGTGCCTTGCAAGACGGCTTCTTCTATGGCCATGCTTTGCAAGACAAAAATTTTTTGAGACCGATGCCTCGCAAGACAAAAAAAAAAATTCATTTGCATTGCAGTGCATTCCTATGGGAAGCCGCTTTTCGCAAAACAATTTTTTTGCAAGACAGCGCTTCTCGCGGAAAGAATTACATTCATCTTGCGAGGCACCACTGTAGATTACTAATTTGCTCTGTTACATAACATCTATCAGTGCACTCTTGTGCAGCATTAATACAGCTAGAAATGGCACTTAAATTCTGTTGCCTAACTCTCTCATGCAGTAATAATAAAGTGTTGCTAATATCCTGCATTCCCTTACATAAACAATTTAATTAGTTTTCCTAATGTTTTTTCTTCCTTGATTTTGGATTGTGAAAGACTTGGTACTGTCTGTTTGGCAAAGACTTCCATTAGCAGAAAAGGAATGGAGAATGTTAGCAATAATTTGTGAGACAGACAGCTGATTTGCCAAACTTAGTACCATCTCTTAAAGTTGCTTGTATGTTTTTAATCACATACAGTAACATTCTTTCAACCAAATGATAGGGCAGTCTAGATTGTTTTGCAATATATTCCATTTATTAAAAAACATATAAATTGTAGTAAATGTGACTACTGACATTTAACCCAAGCACTTTATGATTGCACTGCATTTCGTGAAGGCTGGATTTCAAAACTGAGGGGTTCTGGACCCTGAATCTTTCTGGAAGCCTGTCAGAATAATGCTGTTTTTGTGCTGGCTAGCTTTGATTCCTCAACAGTTAGGTATCTTGCCATCCTCAGATACACTTTTCATGAAAAAGTAAAAATTGTGTCTGTGGATCAGACCAAATCTACATAGGAGGTGACATACCCTGCAAAGCAACCCAAGCAAATAGGTTGAGAATGTAAGCCATATACCACATCCCTTTCATCTTCCCAGGCTGCAGTGTTGCCACCACGTTTGCCCCTTTTTCTATGACAAACCTTGTCTGCAGACTGCTGCAGCATGCCCCCAGAGTCTCTTGAATGAGCTATGTGGCTGCCCTCCCTCACAGCTACAGTTAACAGGGCCCACCTGTATCCTGCCCTGGTGTGTTGCCCTCTCCTCTCCTTCTCCCACACTTTCTAGTAGAAGCTGCTGCAGTGGGTGCAGGCAGCATTCCTGCAGCCTCCCAGAAATGCCTACTTCTTCTACCACACCCACATTTCATACTGGCTGTAGTCTCTACCCAAAGAAGAGCAGTACCTGCTTCTCTTCCAGGAAGACATTCTACAACTTTAGTGCCACAGCAGAGAACACCTTCTCTTTCTTCTTCTCATGATGTGTTGCTCCCATTAGTCAGACACAGTGAAGGGCTTTTTTGCAGATCTCACAACACATAATAAGTGTTAAAACCCTTTGTTGCATGTGTTATGTAGGTGCATTTGATGTTCCTAAGGAAATATCTATAGACTGGCTGGATAGTTCCCCACCACCACATTATTGCCACAGTCTGCCAAAAAATAACATGAATAGCACAAGCCAGCACTTGAAGCATGCAATATTTCTCTTCTACCATCTAGCCTGGCCACCCTCCCTGTAACAAAGTAATAAATTACAGTTGCACAACAAAAGAACTGAATGTATCCTGTATTGAATTAACAAGCAAAGCATAGTTTAGGTATACCTCTGTTATTGGAAAATTAACTATAAGTAACTAGCTTTTGTAACAAGTTATGTCTAAACTCTGGACTTTGGTATAACAATTCAGCTCAGTTTTGATACTCAAAACAAATTCCTCTGTCGAAGAGCTAAGAGGCAGCATATCTTTGATTTTTAGAGTCTGTCTTTTACACCTAGCTCCAGTTTGTAAGGTTTGGTAAAACAAAATAGCTTTCTGTACACTGAAATCTGCTCTCTTTTTTTTGTCTGTAAGTAGTCCAGCATGCTTCCCCCACTTTGGCCTAATTTCAGAAGTCCTCTGTGAACAATTAATTCAGAAGGCGGGAAGGGGGACAAATGGAGAAAAGAGTGTTGCAGAGAATGAGAGAAATGTCAGACTGCTCAATCCAGTTTTGGGAGAATCTGGTCCTGCCCATCACTGGCTCTCAACGCACCTACCAACAACACAACAGATGCACACTCTCGTACCTGATACACATTCCAAGAGAAAATCCTGTTCCTGCAGCATCACTTGTTACCAGTTGACATATATAAATTCTTCAAAAAAAAAAAAGAAAGAAAGAAAGAAAGAAAAGAAAAGAAGAAAAAAAGAAACACCCGCCTCCAGTTAATGGATGTGGAATATTGTGTTTCTAGAAATTGCACTTGAATTCTGTCACCTAACCCAAGTCAGTTTTTATAAAATCTTGTTTAAATCTTTAAATAAATTATTTTATCACAAGTTTTGACATCCTTGTATAAGTGGATCCTGCCCCACCATTTCAAAAATTATTGGTCTAAGATGTGATTCCACAAATGTCCCCACAGATGGTTGGAAGACAGAAATCAGACTTTGCCTTGAGCTAAACTAGAGATGAGGACAAGTTCCTTTTTGGGGAGGGGACTACAGCTTCCATGGTTCACACTGGTCACATTGATATTATACCAGTTGTAGTCCAAAACAAAACAAGGTGGGGGAAGGAAAAGAGAAAGGGGGTGGGATTTTTGCCCCATGGCATAAAATGTTCAGATCTGCTGTTTGGTGATGCACTTAGAACTTTCAGCCAAAGAACTATGGCAGAGAATGTGATATATCTTAGTAAATTATAAACCCTAGGATTTAATGTGGTAGTGGAGCCTTGACAGTTAAAATAGGATCAAACCACTGTGTAATGTAGATTCTTCCGGATTTTCTCTCCAGTGCCTTCTTCAGCACTCTCCATGATCTGACTAGCTCCAGAAGGTTTCCAGGACCTCTAGAACTGGCTATTATAGGAGTATATTAGGCATCTGTAGGAATGGGGAATTTGCCTCTCCCCTTAGGTCTATAGGATACTATTCGGTAGTGGCTCACAGACTGATTTGGGGCCACCAAGGTTTTTTTTTTTTTTGCAACCCATCTATTATTCCATTGTTCCACCAACATAATGTCATCACTGGATCTTGTGCATAATGTGCCTTCATTAGATAACCCCATAATACTTTTTCTTTGTTTGTTTTTGAAAACATGACTTATTTCTTAATCTTAAACACTATGTTTCAGTTTGTGTTTACAAGCTTTTGGATATTATACACTTACGATCGGCAGCTGGTTTACCCCAAAAACCTCGATTTGGTCATCCCTGAATGGATGAATCATGCAATGGTAAGTAAAAAGAAAAGCAGGGATGGGGATCTTAAATTGAACAAAGTAATCTTCCATAAATATTCTATTGTAACACAGTTTATACAACAGAAAGCAGGCATTATCAAGCCAGTAATGCATTTTTAAGTTCCATTGAGTCCAGCCAAAGGGTCAAGCACACTCTTGATCCCTCTCATTGAAATAAATAAATTTAGAGAGAAGTGTTTCATGTTGGCTGGATGATGTTCAGATATTGGAAATTTTTATTTGTTTCTTCTCTGCCTTCACTTTAAAAAGCAGAGCAATGAGTGAGTATGGGAATTGCTGAGAGAAGCCTTGAAGTAAGGGAAGAAGACATTAATGAACCACAGCTTGCCAAGTTTAAGTCAATGAAAAGATGTGGAGTCATTCAGTGTGTGTATGTGGAGGGGAGGGGAGTGGCGAGAGACTCTGCCAGTTACGACAATGCATGCAAAAGAATGAAGCTGCTGTAAACAGAGTGTTATATAAACTAGGATGTCTGGGAATACAAAGGAATGCTTGTCAATTTTCAGAAAGGAATGAAAGAACCAGGAAGGTTTATAGCAGGGGGGGGTCACTAACCAAGCAGCTGATTTGCATGATAGCATAAGAGAGGGTGCTAAATAGGAGCAAACTAGTTTCTACATAGTTGTTGAAATCCAGTTGCTTAATATAGTAACTTGCAACTGCATTAGGTCCATTGAGTCAGTGAAGCTTACAGAGGAGTTGACTCACCAAATCTCCAGTGGTTTCATAGGCCTGCTCTAGTTGCAACTTTCTATGCTAAGCAATAGGGTTTCAGCCATTATGTTCTAAAATTCATTTTAAAATTGCCTTGGCTTAAACCTACACAGAAAGGGAAAAGATTTGCCAAAAAAAGAGAGTGACTCTGCTGGCCAAGGGCAAAGATGCTGCCTGTAAAATAGAAGCAGTGGGCGTGTGCTAAAGTAAAGATTCGTCTTCTTGAGGATAGTGGGAAGAAAAGTTCCGTACAAGAATGAGTCATCAAAGCCCAAAAGAATGAAATAATCATACTCAAGATTCACCTTTGCTTCTCTCAGCCGCCTTGGTTCAGTTCCATGTTAGACAATTAGCTTTAACTCAGGCAGGACTACTGTAGAAGAAAGACTCACAGTCTGTGCCCAAATTGTCCAAATACTGCAGCAGGGACATGAAACAAATTCATTTGCATCCCTTATTCCTTTATTCCTGCCAACCTAGCAGTTCAAAAGCATGCAAGTGCAAGTAGATAAATAGGTACCACCTCGGTGGGAAGGTAACAGCGTTCCGTATCTAGTTGCGCTGGCCACGTGACCACAGAAACTGTCTTCAGACAAACGCTGGCTCTACAGCTTGGAGACGGGGATGAGTACCGCACCCTAGAGTCAGACACAATTGGACTAAATGTCAAGGGGAACCTTTACCTTTACCTATTCCTTTAGAATCCTGGTTGAGAGGAGAGAGCTTGGAAACTTGTTTTTTTTTTTTTTTAGTATACAAAAATTGTGAATTTCGTTGTATGTGTATATACTTACAATGACAATAAATTATTATTATTATTAAAGGGATTCTGGGAGTTGCAGTTTAACAAAAACATTTCTAGGCTCTGGTGAGGAAGATGGATACAGGGGTCTGCCGCATAGGTGAAAATGTGCCTTTTAACGTCTTGAAGTCTTTACATGGCAGTGTGGTGTTATGGTTAGAGTGTGGGACTGCCGAAAACCAAATTCCATTCCTTCCTCTTCTTCAACCAAGAAGCTGTCTGGGTGACGTTAGGCCAGCAATTTCCTCAGTGTCACTTACCTGATGGCTCTGAGAGATGGGGGTAGAGCTGTGCATCCTTGAAACTCCTCAGAGGAAACGGAATAAAAATGAAAATAAATAAATAAATAAAGAGAAATTTCTGCAGCCCCCAGGAACACTTTTGTCATGCAAGCAAGCAGGAAAGACCACAGAATGGACTCAGAACTGTGTGTCAGATAGCAAATGTGCTAAATACAGGAGTAGGAATATAGCCATTGACATGTCAAAAATTTTTTACTCGTTCCCTGTCCAAAGTTTTATGGTCATGGGATTTGGGGTTAGACTTGCAATGTCATCAACCATATGGGCAAGAACTCCTTTTTAATGGAAAAAAAAATCAAAGTTGAACAGATTGAGCATCCAAATAGCTTTATCAAGGTTCAGAGGGAAATCCGGATCTAGCATAAATCTATTTTACTGTGATTCATATGACAGAAGTGAAACTCTGAGCAGAGTGTACTGCACTAAGTGCTGTGATCAGATTATCAGTGTTAATTTATCTTTTTGATTTAATTAGTTACATTTCTATCCCTCATTACAGAAGAGCTACCTCACACTGACGCTTGCATGTCACCCTTCCTGACAAAGAGCATAGCATACAGGTTGGCTGATTGTAATCTGTGTGTATCAATAGGACTTGAAAAACCTAATGATAGACTTGGTGTGAAATCCTTACCCACACCAGTTAGCAACTGCATGATTGTGTGTGTGTGTGTGTGTGTGTGTGTGTGTGTGTGTGTGTGTGTGTGTGTGTGTGTGTGTGTGTGTGTGTGTGTGTGTGTGTGTGTGTGTGTGTGTGTGTGTGTGTGTGTGTGTGTGTGTGTGTGTGTGTGTTCTTTGCCTTCACTGTGGCTGCAGTTCAAATAGGAGCTTTACATTTGCAGGGGAAAAGTTATATGGACACAAATGGATCAGCAGGAGAACAGCAGCAATAAATGCTGTTGCAAACGTGTTCAAATAAAAAAATGTTTAGCTGAGATATTTAGGCTACAAAGATGAGCCCCTCCCACATTCCTGGTATAATTAATTACCAAAATAAATAAATAAAACTTATTTATTTTAATGTGCAGGCATATGTGCTAAAACCTAGGTTTCTGGTCAGCAATATTGACAGGAGTGGCTGAAGACATTTTGCTGCTGACGGGAAAGACACAATGAGGCCTCTTTCCCCATTCTACAGCTAACTGGACCACCAATATTTTAAATATATAAAATAATAATAATAATATTGACAATAGTAGAGTAGCACTATTCATGATACCTAAAGGTGGCAGAGGTATATACTTGGAGCTGTGTGTACTAATGCACATCTGAGAGCAGAGCTTGGAAAAGTTACTTCTTTGACTGGTCATGCTGGCTGGTGGATTTTGGATTTGGGGAGTTCTGTTACCTGAAAAGTACCTTCTCCAAGCTCTGCAAAGCTTGAATGCATTAGGCAGAAGCTAGGTTGAAGAATTCAGCTCAGCTCTTGATGTCCTAGGCCAGGGGCCCACAAAAACACGGGCCTACAGTGCTTAGAGTAGAGACCACCACATTCTGCAGTGTGGAGAATTCAAAACTGAAAGGGATGAAATAATTTCTCAGTTCATGCTGGGCAGGAAGGGCAGGCTATCACCCTCTCCCAAGAAAGGTTTTGGAGGTAAGAAGACTTCAGTTCATACTAAGCTGTGGAGACATCTGGAAGCAGTGAGAAAGAGTTTGACTGCTTCCATGTGTCCTCAAAGGCTGGCCCCTTCCTCTTCCTGAGTCCTCTGTATGTGTGGTAAAATTATTCAGTGTTTAGTTGCTTGGAGTCTGGTTATCTTAGTGTGTCAGAAATGACCCTCAGAGGCATGTTTTTCAAACCATGTTCCAGGAAACTCTAAGAAGCCTCAGGAGTTCCTTGCTGAAAATATGGCAACAGGAAGACAAATTCTCTGAAGGACAGCTTGACAATTACTGTTGTTTTCCTCTACAGTGTAGCACATTAGGAGAGGGCTAATGGCACCCCTTCCTGAATTGAGGAGTACAGTACCTGAGGTCAGTTATTTTGGAATCTGAGGCAGAAGGTTCCAGAAACACCTCTCCCCTTCCCTGATGATAAAGAATAATTAATGCCATTAGCAATTTGCTGTTGCTCCCTGAGAACCCTAACGATAGGGCCAGTCCTGCTAGGGAGTATTCTGTCTATCACAAAATACATTTTTGTTTCAGAGGGAAGATGATAAGGCCCAAGCCTGGCTAGTGTCTCAAACTAAGGGAGTGTCCATTCTAAATTCTAAAATAGCCACTCCCCAGAATCTTCTCCAGGGTCTAAGGAGAGGATGGATAACCTGGGCCTCCAGACATCACTGGATTACAACTCCTGGATAACAGGAGTTGCAGTCTAACAACAGCTGAAGGGCTGCAGATGGTCTGTCTATACATTATGAGTTCTGTGGCGGGCCTACAGAGAGACTGGCAGGGTGAGCAAATCAATGTGGAAAATGTTCCCGCAGGACTGAAACTTTGAAAGCAAATGCCTTGAATAAATGAAGACTTTGCCCCATCCCCAAAAGTCTGAACCCTTCAGTTCAGTATTTAAACTGTATGTAAATTGAAACTATTCGTATAGTAGTGTGCTGTCCCAGTAAGTGTGGCAGAGTGACACTCTTTCCTCAGAAAGTAAAGCTTTTAATTTAACTGTAGAAGTAAATAAATCAAAACAAACAGCATGGGCCTTATAGTAAAATAAAGCTTTCATAAGCAGTCTGAATAAAATCCTTCATGCATTCAATTCATTATCAGCCAGATCACTACGTGCAATCTTTGTTCAGATCAATGGCTTTGGTTTTGGGGGGTTGTTTTGCTTTGTTTTGTTTTGGTGAGGAGTGTGGTGAAAGTGAAATGTTTCATTCTCCCTCTGTGATAATTATTTTTCTTTGTCACTTTTACTTATTACAAATGAAACTGAAAAGAAAACTGTTAATGGGAAACACAGGAGTGAGTCACTATTTCCAGACATTTTTGCCAGCTCTCAGAGACTGGTGTCAATCTGGGCCTAATTATTACGATTTGCTTTTAAAACTTTTTTTTAATTGCTCAAAGAACAAAGCTTGCAATTACTTGAATGAATGCTAAATTAAACAATACATTATACTGGAAATGAAGTTTAATTGCCTTTAATGGCTTGTGGTGTGTGGCATGACAAGAGCCATATTTAAATTGCTATGAGTAGGGCACATTTTTCTGCGAAGAAAACAAAATGCATTTAAAGGACTTTCCGCTAATTTTAAATCACAGTATATGGTCCATTACTACAGGCAGTGTCAAAGCCAGCTTTCCATCATCTAGCATATGCAATTCATTTAGAAGGCTTATTGAAAGCTGCTGGCAAATGGAAAAGTTTGCAATCACTGGCTGACTTGTACACCTCTTTGGTATTGGATTTTATCAGCATTAGCAACATGTACTTTTCTAAAGGTATTGTGTGTGGGTTTTTTTTTTTAAAAAAAACTGTAAATTGATGTGAATGGTTAAAAATAAACATAGAGGCAGGCTTAAATGAAATGTCAGGAATCACTGACCAGCCTCACTTTGTTATCTCAGGATCTGTGGTTCAAAAAAAATGTTATTTGTTTAGGTCAGCAAGTCTCTTTTTTGCCTTGGATCTCATACATAAAATGCAGGAATGAACAATATACTTGCTCTAGAATGCCAGGAAATACAACAGTTCTAGAAATAATGAATATAAATTAAAATATATAAAATATAAAGCGTACACTGGGGAATTATAGTCTTATTACTAAAAGATGCTTCATCTATCTACAGTATATCTGTTTACGTATGAGCTAGTTTTCTGACTTCTACTGTTGTCTATGTGACTTAGTTAAAGCATCCTCTCCTATTGTTTGGGGTGGAGGGAAGCACGTTTTAGTGCATAATTAGGAGTAATTAGGAGTTTCACAGATTCACAATGAATACAAATTTGTATAATACAAACTGTGTTTTCTCTGCAGCACACTGCTATATTTCCACTGGCCCTGCTGGAACTTTTTACTACCCCTCGACGTTACCCATCAAAGGGTAAAGGTCTCAGCTTGTTGGGAATTGCTGGTTTTGCTTATACCTCTTGGTAAGATCTTATTTTTAATGAATAAAGTCTCTTTCACATGATTCTTTGGCAAGAAGTCAAGAGGGGATTCCTTCTCTCACCTAGTTATTACATACGGCCAGATGACCTCAATTGCAAAGACTTCGCTTTCCTCAACCCTGCTGAAATAAATCCTGACTGTTCAGCTACAAATGAACTCCTGATCTGACTTTAGAGAAGCTTTGGAACTATGTGAACGATTGCAATTATACAACCCATACATTAGGCTGTACGAGGGATTTTTTAGACTAATCAAATCCTAAACTTAATGAGATCATGCACGGTGCTTATCCACATTCTTTTCCCATGTGCCCATTTCCTTTACTCAAGTGCTTTGCTTTGTGCTGTCTCCAATTCTTACTGTTCTGAGCTTTGAGACCGCCCCCCCCCTTCAGCTCATTCATTATACTTGCAGTTCTTGTCTTTCACAGTCTGCTGCAACCATAATGAGAAAAGCCACTTGTTTTGGGAACAAAGTTGAGAAAAATCTCCAACCACCATAGCTATTGGTTCTGCCAGTTAAGGGGTTCTGGGAGCTGCAGTCCAAAAACAGGAAGGAAGGAAGGAAGGAAGGAAGGAAGGAAGGAAGGAAGGAAGGGAAGGGAAGGGAAACATTCCTAGGTTCTGCCTGTAGTACTACAGGGGAAGGAATGACAGAAGTTCATTTCATTCTGGCAGAGGTTGAGAACCTGTGGTCCTCCAGATTGTGCTGGATTTTGATTCCTATTTTACCTGACCATTAGTGATGCTGTCTGAGCAACAGAAGTTGAAGCACAGCAGTATTTGGAAAAAACACAGCTTTTTTCATCTGTGCCATGATGCAAGCAGTTCCTCCTATTGTGGGTTTACAGACAGTGGTGGAGAGAAGATTGTCCACTGAACTGCATGTAAAGTCTATCTCTTTTGGAATAGAAGCCTAGTACCAGCTGTTTTTGCAGTAGTGGTCCATGATCTGTAAGCCATTCCAGCAGCCTGCTGGTTGAAAAGTAAGATATACATGCTTTTAATGAATCAGTAACTTGCAACAAAACCAGAGAGTGGCATAGACCAGGACACTGGGTTTGATCCAGACATATTCATATGTACATTTCTCTATGGGTGATCTTCGCTGAACGATGAGGTATTTCCCCATTGGAATGCATTAACTGGTTTTCAGTGCATTCCAATGGGGTTTTTTTTCCGCTTGATGACAATTTTGCTTAGCAGCGATTTTCCTGGAACGGATTATCGTCAAGCGGGGCATCACTGTGGATGGAACTGAAATCAATCACCCATGACTTCATTTCCATCTGATCTATTTAGGTGGAACTAGTTAAAGTATGACAAGGTCTGGAACTAAACTGAGGTGTATGTCTTTGACTTGGGACATCATAATGAAAAATACATTTTCTTCTCTTCTAGGGTCCTGTGGATTTACTCTGTA